>NW_026854271.1:0-296888 GCF_026571515.1 Ruditapes philippinarum
TATTTTCCAAAAATATCTTCATCCACAAAATAATGAATCAGAAGATTTTTAATTTCTTGTTTACGCATTGAAGATTTAATTTCTGATAAATTATACTTTTTTTGCAAAGATCGAGCAAATCAGTTTTCTTAGCCAAATCTAATACCTCCTGGGAAGGTTCAGCTACAAACTTTTCTAAATTAAAAGACATGACTGCTTGTTGCTGGTTTTAAACTCAGAAAGTGATGTGTTTCAAAAATTTCAAAATGAAAGGTACACTTAATAGAACAACTATGATATCAACTCAGATGAGTAAATACGGTAATAATAAAATGTAAAATAAACGGTAATAATTTCCAATATTGTAGCCAAAAAGAAATATTCAAATCCCGGACGAGCCCCCAATTTCTGTTACGAGCCAGGCGTAACGAGAAAGAAAAGCCAGCAACAAACTTGTAACAATAACAAATTTATTACAGAAAAATTATTAAAGAAAAATAAAATAACAAATTATGTTAACAAATACCTGAAGTCCAAATGAAAATGAAAAATTATAAATGTCTAGTCTGATCCTGGAATGATCCTTTTCAATAGCACAGTTAAATACAAGTTAAATCCAAGAACACTTTAGAATAAATTCCCACAATAAAATCCACGAGAATAATTTATTTTAAAATCCAAGCTCCAATAATTCACTTAATATCCAAGTTGAATAAAACTCCAAATATATTGATTTCTTAAAAGGTAACTGATGACTTAATAGATCACTGATGACTTAAAAGGTAATGGTAACGAAAAATGTCAATTTATATATATTAACTAAGAAAATTCCAGAAAGGTCTATTATGTTCTCAAGTAATCATAATCTAGCAACTTCAACAATAAAGAACATTCCAGAAGTTTCTATCTAAATATAATGCATGAGTTTTCTACAACAGGTAAGAAAGTTCTAGTACATACATGTAGTCAATGTTCTAAAAATAGAACAATGATAATATTGGAAATACCAACTGGTCATATATAAATTATATACATGTAATAAGTTGCATACATATAACATAATCGTTAACTCATACTTGCTCTAACTTGCTATTGAGCACTTTGTCTATGGTTCTTACTCGTTTTAGTCACTATTTCGTAATTTACATTGAAAAAAGACATGTTAGAGCATATAAGCATTATTATTTTTATTTCATTGCAGGAAAGTATTATATTAAACTGGGTCTAAGAGATGCCACAAGTTCTGAATCAATTAAAACCCCAGTTGATGTGACAAAATGGTTTAAAGAGGGCAATAAAGTTACGGCTAAGCATGTGACTAATTTTACGAAATCATTGTTCGACGGTAAAGTGAGATTGAAAAATAATGTATTCATTATTTATTTATAATGTAGCTTTAATATACTCCATAAGTCAAGTATTGCACACTTCGTTTTCGTCGTCCAAAGATTTATTTTGTTTTAAATTCGATTATTTAATGTGAATTGCACTTTTCGTAGTTATGCAAAATATGAGTATTATAAGGTAAAATGATTTCTGTTCTCTCTTTTTTACTTCTAAATGAGTCTTTATGACAATTCATATTTTCTTTCTTTTCCTATGCATCATTTAGGTGTTGATTTTAAATCCTGGCAAACTGACAGCTGTGTTATAACAGAAACGCCCACTACACATCCTTATATAGACATGATTCATGATCAGTTGGGCGTGGCTATTGGTGGGAATGGTTTTGCAGCGAAATCGAGCGACGAGATTGGTCGATTGGGCGTCAGCATGATGACAAGCCAATGGGATTCAACAATACCAAGACACGTATTTAAAGTGAAACTCTTACCGACATACTCGAGCGAACATATGGTCCCAACTCTAAAAGGAAAGCTCTAACTGCAAGCAAAAACAGATGAAAAAGATCCGCAAATGACAAGAGCATGATAAAAAAGGGCACGTGCATGTGACTTCATCTGTGCATCTGTGTGGTGAATGTTTTGTACAAAAGTGTTTGTTTTACAAACGAAGGAAATATACAAATTATCAAGAGAACGTGTATTGGTGCATTCTACATATTAGAGGATAATAAATGGTTTTAAAGCTGGTAATTACAATATCAGTCAAATAATTTATCTTCTTGTAATGATGGCAAAGCTTCTTCTAACTCTCTGAAAATGGAATATACCCAGTAGAGTTTTTGTGGACAATTTAAAAATTTGTTATCAAATTATAATTTTATGAATGAGATTATTAACTTACCATACGAAAAATACATTAGGATATACTTCGGTTAAAGCGAATCGAACACGCCCAAAAAATCAGCAGAGCGTAACAAACAAAAGTCTTTACGGGGAAAACCCCCAATACTTCTAATATAGGCAAAAAAGGGCGAAAACCTTAATTAGAAAATACTGGGGGCTTTTGGGTTTGAAAATAGGTATGGAAAAGTTAATAATCTCATTTATAAAATTTAAAATTTGAAAAAAATTTTTTAAAATTTTTAAAATTTAAAGTAATTTATTAAAATTTTAAACCTAACGAAAAATACATTGGGAATGTTTTTAAAAAGGGGAAAATCACTTTCCCTTTAAAGGCTGTGGAAAGTTTTTTCCCTCAAAAATTTTTAAAAAAAATTTTAAAAAAATTAAAACGATCCAAGTGAGCATCTTTATTTTTAAACCTACAAAAATTTTGGGCTTGAATTCAATCATAAAATACACGAATTTGGGGTAATCTCCTTTTGAAAAACCTCTATATACAGGGGGGTATATAAAAATGTACACATGTAATTGTTTCCCAAAAGTCCCAAATAACAAAAAAATTCTAACAATCCACAACACGCCGGAAATATTACTTCGACAATACCTTTGCCAAACCAGTTCTCAAATAAAAATTAGTGAAAGTGGAATCACGGCTCCAGTCAGCTGCTTCCAATATTGATGCCATTGATGCTCCTTTAAATAAAGCCCAAGATGGACCAATTGCACGAGTTGAATGAGCATTAACTTTTAATGTCTTCTTCATAGGCCATCTTAATTGTGTTCACAATCCAATTAGCTATAGTCTGTTTCGATACTGGGTTATGAGGCTCTATGAAAGATAAAAAATAAACTAGTCTGATCATTAGTACCTCTTGATCTAAACTGTTCTGTTCTTCTCAAATATATTGCTATTGCTCTTTTGGGATCTAATTTTTATATTGTTAACAAATGCTTGAACCCAAATTCTACTTCCTGAATGTCCAGGTCTGTCCTGCTTAGACAATCCTTGCCTGAGGAATAAAATGCCATCTTTATGTACAGCAACATTCCCATCACCCAGTTTTAACGATTGTATGTCTGCACACCTTCGGAATGTCGTAATTGCTACAAGAAAAACAGTTTTGTATGATAGAAACTTAAGTGATGTTTTTGTTAATGGTTCAAAAGGATATTTTTGTAAAATCTTTAATACCTTTGAAATGTCCCATTCAGGAGCTAGTTTTTTAACAGGAGCTCTTAGATTAAATATACCCCGTAATAATCTGATAATATATGGGTGCTGACCAACAGGAACATTATCAATAGGAGGTAATACTGCAGACAGCATTGACCTATAACCAGATATTGTTCTATATTGTAAATTATCATCATAGAAAAGAGTGGTAAGAAATTCTGCACAATCTACCATAGAGAGTGAATAGGGATCTTTTTCCCTTTCACTACACCAGCTATTGTATCTCCTAAATTTGCTAATGTAATCTTTCCTTGTGCCAGATCTCCATGATGCGGAGAGTAAATTTATAACCCGTCTAAAAAAAGCCTTTTGCTTTAAACTGTCTGGTGAAAGCAGCCATGCTGTTAGCTTGAAGACCTGAGGATTTGGATGAAATATTTGAGTTTTTGGCTGAACTAACAACTCTTTCATGACTGGTAATTGTATTGGAGGTGCTATTAGATACTGTAGTAATGTTGTGTACCAATGTCTTCTCGGCCACAGAGGTGCAATTAATATTACTTGACAATCCGAGGACTGAGCTATATGTTGAAGTACTTTGGGTATTAGACAAATTGGGGGGTAAGCATATGCTAGCATTCTGTTCCAAGTTATGGTCAAAGCATCCATAGCTAGAGCTTGCTGACATGGGATCCACGAGCAAAATATTGGAACTTTGTGATTGTCTTTGGATGCAAACAGATCTACCATTGGGATTCCCCAAATGCTGAACAGTTTGTTTATTACCTGATTGTTTAGAGTCCATTCTGATGGACGGATTCTTATCCGGGATAAGTGGTCTGCTAAAATGTTCTGACAACCCATAACATAAGCTGCCTTGAGATTGAAATTGTGTTCCATGGCCAGATGCCATAAATCCCATGTTTGGTAACAGATATTTGAGGATTTGGTTCCGCCCTGGCGATTTATAAACTGTACTACTGTGGTGTTGTCTGATCTGATTAGTACACTTTTGTTTTTCAAATGTGGGAGAAAATGGCGAACTGTTCGAATTACAGCTTCCATTTCTAATATGTTGATATGCATTAAAGCCTCTGTTTGTGACCAAATTCCCTGATAAATTTGATTGTTCATATGGCCTCCGTAACCTACTTTCGAAGCGTCCGTCGTTATTGTTAAATCTGTTGACCAATGTTGAAGAGACCTGCCCTTCAACATATTTGGACGGTGTAACCACCACTGTAGGTGATTTACAAGCTGAGGTGTAACAGGAATTTGGTAGGACATATCCCTGGAACCTGCTTTCCAATGAGCCAACAAATGTAACTGAATTGGTCTCATATGTAGTCGAGCAAGAGGAATTAGTTCTATGCACGATGCCATTAGACCTAACACATGAAGGTACTGAAAAGCTTGTATTTGTCTTGTGAATTAAGTATTTAATTGCTAGTACTATTTTTTTTGAATACGGTCTTGTGTAGGGAAAACTAAACCCAAGTTTAGATTGAACAAACTTCCCAGGTAAACAATTAATTTGAGAGGGTATTAGGGATGATTTCTTTACATTTTATGATGAAACCTAGTTGCATTAGAATCAAAAGTGTTTGGTCTCGATCTAAGAGGAGTTGAGACCTTAGTGCATTCACTAGTAACCAGTCGTCCAGGTAAGAGGCCAGACGAATATTTTGCTTCCTTAAATAAGCTGCTATTACTGTTATGACCTTTGTAAATGCTCTTGGTTGCTTGACTGGGGCCGAAGCCACATTGAGGTGAATTGGTAACATTGACCTTTGGAATGCAAAAACGGAAATATTTTTGAAATCTTTGTGCATTGGTATGTGCAGGTATGCATCTTTTCAAAGGTCTAAGCTTACAGGCATGGTCTTTCTTTTTTACTAAATTCAACACCTTTGACAAAGTGATGTCCATCTTGAGTGTTGCTTCACTAAAAACCTGTTTAGCGGTTTTAAATTTATTACAGGCCTCAATTTTCCTGTCTTTTTGGGAACTAGGAAAAAAACTGCTGTAAAAGGCCTTCCCTGGCAAGATGTGGGGGAACTTTTTCTATTGCCCATTTTGTAATAAACTTTGGATACTTCTGCCCAAATTATAATCTTTATTTGAATTTGGAGGTGCAGATGTCTGCTTTATGCCCTGAAAATTTTTTGGTATTTCTATGAAATGCTAGGGTGCATTAACCATTTTCTTATTATTACGCAGACCCCATTTGTCGTTTTGTTATTTTTCCCAATTTTTCTGGAATACGGTTAAAACGAAACCCGGGCCCACGGTAAATGATGAAGCAACAAATTTTGGGATTCCCGGAAAAAATCATTTAAATTGTATTGTTTTGAAAAGGGACAAAAAAAAACTTTTCCCCCTAGTCCTTTTTTTGTGCCCAAAAACCGGTTTTTGGAGCCCCCTTTGGTATTTTGAAATTCCCCTGGGTTTGGTGTGAAAAGTATGTCTTGGTTAGCCCCTTTTCGTCATACCTTAAAGGTCGTTTGGCATTTGAAATATGTAAAATGATAGGGCTGAAACTTTTCCTTTTGTAATTGTAAAATGCTGACAAATACTTTTGGGTTTCTTAAAAAAAAGCTTTTCTGGAAGAAATTCAGATATCTGCTTATTTCCCTTTTCCCGTTTAAGTTTTAAAATTTTTCAACAAAAACCTTTCCCCAAAAACTCCTTCTGCTGTTAGAGGGAGGGAATGTTTAATAGTGTTGGCATAATCCTTTAAATCAACCAGTCCGGTATCATATAATGCTGCTTTGCTGCGTATCAGGTGACTAATAGCTCCAGCACGAGCTATCTGATCCAGTGATTTAGTAGAAACTGCAAAAAGCATCACGTGTCATCTGGATAGCCAAATCAACGTTACAGTCTTTCTTCCGCAAACAATCAAGCAGAGAACCTAAATTTTTTTGTGCAAAACAGCACTGAATCATGCCCATTCTAGATGCCATCTGGCTTTTGAAAAGCTAATCTTTTCAATAGATCTCATAGGTTTGTTTAAATAAAGATGGAGTATGCCAAAAGGCAGCTTTAATGTCCGTATTTCTTGATCAGTAAAGACTCCAATGTATCATCCAACTTTGGAACTTGAAACCAATTCTCGCAAGATTCATGGACAGGAAAATCATGTTTATAACTATCCTTGTAAGATGTTAATTTACCTGGATTTTCACAACGAAAAGATTGAGTAATAATGTCCTTTTGCACATCATCTAAAATAAGCCCTACCTTAGACTTGTCAGATTTAGTTTTGGCATTTTCCCCAAACATGACCAATAAATTTTTGATTAGGTGTTGGGTCACTTTCTGCAGGTAAATATTTGCAAAAACGCTCATTTCTCACTTCATTTTCAACATGTAATGGAGTGGTATCACTAATCATGGAATATCCGTCAGAATCTCTTGACATACTCAACAAGTTTTGCTCCGACTCCCCTGGGTGCAAAGAAAGTACATCATCATGCCTCATTGGTCTGCGAGCAGCCCCTTGGGCCTCGTCTGTGACCTGAGTGTTACTGGGACCTTGACCTAAAGTCAAGGGATTAGCCATATAAGAATCATCGGTGGCAGAATTTGACGTAAGAAACACTTGTCCCTGTATTCTGTCCCGTAGTATCAACGTTAGACGGTAACTGAATGTTACCAAGAAAATTAGTCAACATCCCTGAGAACTGTGACTGAAAACTGGCGAATTTTTCATCAATATTGTCACTGATAAAACTTTCTAACTCGGAAAAGTCCGAATTCTTTTTAGACTTAGGCTGTTTCCCTTTACTAGAAGACGCCTTAGAGTTGGATTTACCTTTCCTTTGCAACTAATAACCGAGTCTGACTCGGAAATAGTATCCTTGTTATTGTTTAAATCCAAATTATTTCCTTCCATCACGAAAGAAAAATTAACAAATCCAAAATAAAATAAAAAGTAAAACCACGTGCTATAAAATACACACGAGTCAAAAAATGGCCGCGTTCGCTTTGACGCCGGAAAAATAACTGAAGCTATTGAGCGTCTATCAAGTAGACTTGTTTGTTACGCTCTGCTGATTTTTTGGGTGTGTTCGATTCGCTTTAACCGGAGTATATCCTAATGTATTTTTCGTATGGTAAGTTAATAATTGAGTGAAATGAAATTGTATTATTCTAAAGAAAAAAATAAATAATGTTTTGGCGTGATAAACATTTTCTAGGTATCATTGGATATTCTTATCTAAAAAGGCACAATCTAGCTTTCATAATGATCAGTTCCGTTATGTTTTACAGTCATGACTTTTCAATATCTTCGGCAGATGCAGTTCATTATAAGTACATTGTAAAGTATTAAGGATCAATTGTTTGGTTATAGACTCTATATTAAAATTAGTCCTCATTTTACTAGTTTTCTGAAGCAAGTCAAAAACTTCTCGTAGGCTTCTTTTCAAAGAAGTTTACTTGAATCCAGTTGACTTCTTTTGAAAAACACTATGATGAACTAAATAAAAGTACAAAATCCATTGGCCATTAAGCCCTCTCTCTCCTCACAAGCGCCTCAACAGTTGTATGACGTTTTAAATAAATAATTTTAATTGAGTTATAAGTATCAATTATAGTTTTCAAGGTTTCAAAATTTAGTGGCTACCGACATGCAAAATGCTACTATTGACATCATAAGAAACCTCTGGCATTTTCAAAATACCACACGTTCATGAACTCGCGTTTACAAATGCAAAAAAAATATCTGCTCAGCGTGCGTTCTATAAGGAAATATTCAAATGATCTTAACAGTTACAACATATCTTTATAGTAACAAATTTCCAATAAAATCTCTCCATAGGAACCCTCAAAGCACGACATATACTTTTATTTGCGTTAATCGTTAAGTGTGTATGTAATACTTTTTACTTTTATGTAAATATTACAAACTTAACGATTAACGCAAATAAAAGCATATGTCGTGCTTTGAGGGTACCCATGTGTTAAAAAATGAGAGGGTACCTGTGATATAAAAATTCAAATGAAGAGAGGTAGTCCGTGCCGCTGCAAAACCGAAAGTAGGGTATTTTTATGAATTTTACATTTATTTTTGACAATCTACTGCCATTTGTCCGAAGATGATATGTATATGAACATATTAAATATGTATGATGCATATATAATCAAGCCACAGGTTCATTTCAGCCCGAAAAATATGTCGAGGTGTTGGGCGAAGCAAGACATGTCGATTTTTTGTAGCTTATTGTGAAGTTGCAGTACATGAAAATCGGGCACATGACAAATCAGCACATAAATAAAACATCCTAGTGTTCCGTGGTATACATAATATATACGTGACATACCTCCTTTCCTTATTACAATGAAATTTTACTGGATTGGTATCCATCGCTGGTTTGTTTTTAGCAGAGAATGACCTGTGCATGTTCAGAGAGGGTACCGTTTCAGCAGATTTCGCAAAGAGGGTACCGATATGGATATGCACCGTGTACATACATATTCGCATCAAATACATCTTGTAACAACAAATCTTACAAACAAAATGCCATAATTTCTATTTGAAGGCCTTTACTTCAGATATTTTTCCAATGCATATCTACAGTTTCCATAAGTTTTGTCGAAATCTAAATTTGTTTTTGGTAACCCACATTCAATCATATTATTTTAGTGCGGACAGGTGAAGACCTGTTAGGGGACAAGGTAACTCTAATTATTTATAGTAATATATACATTCTTAAAGTGTAATAATATTTTTCTCACGCTAGACTTTTGAGAATAAGTTTGAAGGCGGTAACTTAGTGAGAGGAAAATTGCGAATATCAATCATTGTTAGCCATTTGGTACATTGATTTTGATTTCCCATAATGTTACCCTTGAGATAAAAAACGAGTCACTCCCAAAACTCTAAATCTGTTCGTGAATTTATTTACAATCGACAGTCATGCTTTTTTCTCCCGCTACTAAATACCATAGATTAAGTATGTTTACCATAATCCATTCCCAGTCAATGATATACATGTTTTCTCCATGTTTTTCTCCAAACACATTTACATGCCAATGGCATGCCTTGATTATTGTATCATGTTATCCCGTTCCTTAACAGGATTTTACCATTTCTTCCCGCACACCGCCTGCTCTTAGCTGATCAAAATAGAGGGTTTTAAAAATACCACATGGTAACAAAATGGACGACAAAATACCTCATAAAGGGGCGCCTACGGGGCACGCCTTCCGCCATGTTGTGTTTGGGGTTACCTGTATACAGATCTGAAATACTTTTTTTCATGCTCCAAGCTCGAAACCAGCGCGTGGACTGCTACGGGGTAAACAAATTATGGAATACCTCTCTTTAAGGAACATTAACTAGCTCTATTTTTCAGGACGAAGTCTACTTCATGAAAAAAGGAAATGCTAATACTTGTATTATTTACTATAGAATGGCCGATCATGCATGCTTCACCCAATGTGTTGTTAAATCATTGTTGCTGAATCTAATTTTTTCTAAAGTACATTCACGAATCACATATTTTCGTATAAACACTAACTAGTTTCATATTAAGTTCTAAAGGTCTTCAAGATTTGTTTCACAATTTTGAGAATTCGTCAAAGCTGTAGGTACTGCGTTGCAAAATTGTTTGACTATAAACACTATGTCCAAGATATGATTTTCGTATATATCGGATAAAAGTCAACCCGTATATTTCTATATCCTTATTTTTGTTATGCTTTCTTTCTTTAGGAGAAAACATGCTCATGTGTTTATATTCCTTATATCCTACAGTCAAATTCGGTCAAGTGTTTTGGTTTCGATGATAAGTTATGTCAATAATGTCAAACTACTATTCACACTTTATCACTGTACCCTGAACGAGTTTTATGATATGTAGTTACATTACATAACATAACATACCTGTGTAGGGCAAATAAGACACCGACATAAAGTAGTAGTAGACCGCATATGGATGGTGATTTTTTTTCAAAACACATTTTATCTTTTAAAGTGATCAAAAATTGTTTACTGTTTTAACAGTGATAATAAAATTGCAAACAGAAGTGATCGATAGTTCGACCGTGTTACTATTTATTCAAACATTTAAAACTATGGGCTTTACTTTCGGTTTTAAATTCACAATGGACGTATAAAATATTGAATCTTTTTCAATAAACGAACAGTTAAAAATAAATTAAATAATATCATTATCTAAAGTAAATAGTAGATCCAACTGACGGCGTTTATCAATTAATACACCTTCACTGATTAATCTGGATTGATGCAGTCATAAGAAGAGCTCGTGATAAAATTTAAAATTCACGATCAAGATTAACTATGTACGACTTATGTGTAGTTGGAGCTGGTATGATAGGTTCGTCTGCTGCAAGGCATGCAACGGTCACTTCCGGTCTAAGTACGTGCCTTATTGGACCATCGGAACCAAAAGTAAGTTAACATGTGTAGTTACTGTAGTTTATTAGATATGACAGATTAGAAACTGGCGACAATAGTTACTGGACTACAGGTCACTCAACAGTAACCAGTTTCAGTTCGTTTTTGTAGAACAAATCAAGGATGATTCTTTGTAAAGCAAGACTTTATGGCTTAACTGGTTATAGTTCTCTAAGATCACTAGTCTTTTCTGTGGTTAATTTTAGGCACAAGCGGGACAGGTACAGACCAGACCCATTGTTCCTATTTCAGCAAATTGACCGGAACAGTTACTTATGCATTTGAATTTGAAATCTTAAAAGTTAAAACCATAAGTTTTACATCGATGCATAAATATGGAGTTTGACATAAACAAAGTACATTCTAATGACGACAAACCGAAATAATTTGACAATCCATTTTTAAATATATGTCATGAACATTATAGGGAAAACGCTCGGCGCAAAACTTTGAGATCTATGGTTCTTATTTTGACGAGGGACGAATAACGAGATGTCTTGACAAGGATTTTGTATGGTCATCTCTGGCACAGGAATCTATCAAAAGATACCGAGATATAGAAAGACAATCTGGTAAGTGAATTTAAGCACACATTTGTCTAAATATTAGTAAAAAGGCTCTTAGATTTTACACAAAATCAGCAAATACAACACTAATTTATTATTTCAATATTGAGAATAGCTTACGATAATAAAAATCCAAATCGATCTCGTAAATCTCAAGGTAAGTGCACATGTAGTGATACGTGACATGTAATAATTTAACTGCGGTACACTGTATGCCTATATACATGAAGTGGAAAATAAACTATCATGATCTTACCGGTATATAATGATTTATGTACTAGTTTACTGTTAAGTACAGCTATCAGTACAAATATCAGTTGGAATTGTGTTTTGCAAGCTACCTTAATCCAGTCCTTACACTTTGTTCGAAGACTGCACTTGTCACCCCTTGCAAAAATGCGTGAGCACGTTTCATACAGTATCCACTCTCCAAATTATTCCAGTTTATATCTTGATTAGATAAAATGACTAAACAGCTAATTAAGTAAATCACTCCACGTTTTAATACATAAACTTTGATACACTTACATATTAAGTTTATTTCTTTGTTTAGGTATTACGTTCTACCATGAGGTAGGCAATCTGATGATTGGAGGAAAAACTTATTTAAGCAAAACTGATGATGTCGCTTCAAGAAACGCTATTCCAACGGAATTTATCGACAACACATCGCTTCAACATAGATTTCCCTACTTACGATTTACAAATAACACTCACGGTAGTTTTGAAAAACAAAATGCCGGACATATCAACCCAAGAAAAATTGTTCAAGCGCAAAAAGTGATTGCGGCGGAACAAGGATGCACCATTATTGATGACGTCGTCAATCACGTGACAAGAATTGTTCAATCAGATGGCACGTATGCAATGCAGGTGAAAACGGAAGAAGGTCGTACTGTTCTTTGCAAGAAAGTTTTATTGGCCACAGGAGCTTTTACTACTTTCAAAAACCTTATGCCTTATATGAAACCTGAGCAGAAACTATCCCCCATATCTGTGTCGTTGCTAGAAGTGGACACTTCTAGCCTAGAAACTTTGAGGTAAGATATTGTACAGTACAAATCACTATATAGATCAAGTATGTTAAGGGAAAAGCAATAATCAGAATAACCTTATTCTTATTAACAACTTCGGTGGACATGCAATGCATTACTTGATATTTATTAGGACAAAATGACCATCATCCTTTAAAAAAATTCAACTGTCAATATGTGTATAGTTCGATTAATTCAAGTTATTTAAAGAAGATCTAAATTAATCTTACAAATCATGAAATGTATAAACTGATGATGCATTCCGTGAATAGGAAATGAATGGTGACTTACGAATATATGATAGATTTACTTTAGTAACATATTGTTTCAGGATATGAACAAATAAATAAGCATATAAATATACATATACTTTAAAATGTTTAAGGGATATGCCATGTGTTATCTACTATGGCAGTGCAAATGCTGACTGGGAAATACCGTCATCACAAATGAGGGAAAATGAGGTGTCATTCTACTTGTTACCTCCAATTAAATATCCGGACGGTAAGATGTTAACCTTGCAGAAGTTTTTATGACCATTCAGTTGATTTTCAAGACAATCGGATTTATGTACAATGTAAATAAAAAAATACATTTTATCCAAAATTAAGACTGACTTTTCACATATCTTGTCTTCATTTTTCTTGGATTACAAATTGATGATAAACATTGGTTTTTTTTCCCTGTTTATTCACTAAGATTTATCTCACTGACGCAGTAAGGTTATGTGGTCGCTTTTCAACTTACTAATGAATAATAAAAGAATGTATCAGTTGCCCTTGCTGCATACTTTCAGTCAAAACATATCAACCACTAATCAATTTTTTTCAGGGTAGAATTAATGATATTCTATTCAACGCTTTAAGATTGTCTGTGTACAAAGATTATCAAAAGAAATTTGCATATAAATAAATATCGGCACATTCACGTACGTATTATAAGAAACACTAATGCTTAATTTTTTGTGTGGTCTATATATATATATATAGGTCGTTACTATATAAAACTTGGACTCTTTAATGCCGTAACTGCCACCATGACGTCATTAGGTGATGTTAAACAATGGTTTGATAATGGAGACACCAAATATGCTGAAAAAGTAACCAAATTTACAGAGTCTTTGTTCAAAGGTAGTAAATTGCATTTATTATAACCATTTGCATTATTGTTTCTTTATTTATTTTGTTAAGTATGGTGTATCAAAATATTTTGATAGGTCTTCTTGAAAACCTGTACATTATCGAAAGTATTGACGAAATAAGTAGGTTCTTTTAGCATTGATAAATGCGTTTGAATCTCTTAAAACATTTCATTCATGGACAAAGAGAACTCGCGAAATATGAAGTCGTGCGCATGATCCCATACATCATGTAATCCGACTTTTTGTAGAGAACACATGGGATTGTAAAATAAAATTCATATTAGGAGAAAAGTAGGAAGGATTAAAATCATATGAAGAATAAGTAAGGGAGTGTAAACAGTTTTCAAAATAATAATTGTCGAGATCTTGCATATATATGCATAGGTGTACATAGTCATAATTTATTTATTCCTCCTTTTTTCACACTTTCAGGGGTAAATTTCAATTCCTGGTACAGAGACAGCTGCGTCATAACAGAAACGCCCACCGAACGCCCATATATAGACATGTTGCACGCCCAACTAGGCGTAGCTATCGGCGGGAACGGTTATGCAGCGAAATCAAGTGACGAGATTGGTCGATTGGCTGCCGACATGATAAATGGTCAATGGAACTCAAAATTGCCAAGAGAACTGTTCAAACTTAGAACATTATCAAAATATGATGAGTCTACTTTTACAAGTCTTTTGGGCAAGCTTTAACTAGTCATGAAATACTGATATACATGTAAATAGTATTATATAACGTAAAATTGGGATACATTTAGAGCAACAGGAAATGGCTAAATCGTCTGGGTTTCAAATGGCTAATAAGATTTGGTGCAGACCAGTTTAAGCCAACAAAAGTTATTTAAATAGTTTGTTTGAATAACCAATCAATGTAATTGGTTTAAATAACTTTGCATTTTTGAGATCATTGACAGAGTTCGACTTGCAAATACCAATTATTCCCAAATACCAATTATTCGTAACAACAAGAGACTTATAAATATATATACACATACCCTGCTATAATTGTCAAAAATATTTATAATTAGGAAATAGAGATATCAATTTTGAGGAATATAATTATTCTAACATGTTTATAAGAAAGAGAGTTGATAAAGATATTTTGAAAACATTCAGCATAATGATGAAATTTTTCCTATTTAACGTCATTTGGTCAATTCATGTCAAATGTTCTGTGAGCATCCGTTTATAATGCCTTGCTTATACATGTAGATCATGTAATAATACACTTGAATGTCCTACTTGTAGTGTGGATCGTGTTATAATTGTGATTTTTAAGGGGCATGCCAATAAATAAACTGAATATTCATTTGCTCACAGTATTGTTTTATTGTTAGTATCCACATGGAGCTAATATATTGTATGTATATCTGTGAGTATGCATGTGTATAAAATCATTTTAAAAAGACTTTATTGCTTGTACAATCTGCTGATACCGCGTTTCCAGAATTCATGCTATTTTGCTTGCTAGCGTCACCTGTAAACAAGCAATGCCACCCCATTTAAATTGGGAAACTGACTAAAGAATTTGTCCCACATTTTTTATCAACATAAATTATGTTTCCTAAAAAGCATTCATAGCTATGCAATTCTAAGGAAATAGACATTATGTTGAAAAAAGGTACAACTGTTTATCACAAAATATCGCTTATGTATATATCAAATCATTGTTTTAATTAGTAACAGTATTGACTACATTTTCTTGTAAAATTAAAACAAGGTGTAACCCTCAATAAGCCTCCTATCCACACATATGTACAAAGTTTCATAAATATAAGTAGAAGTTTATTTTTTCCAACTGATGTTGAATATATTATCCTTTTAACTGTTTCACTATTTTCGTCATCATAGCACTTTTTTGTAAAATTTGAAAAAGGAAACTAATATTCATAATGTCCACAAAGTCCTCCATCCACATACCAAGTTTTGTCAACACAGCATAAGCACTTTTAGGGTTATCACAGCAATCCCGCAAGTCTTATTTACCATTTCTTTGGTCATTTTTTATTAAACAAATAAATAAAATGTCGTGTATACTATCCGTCGCTAACTATTGATTTTGCCATTTCCGTAACCATATACAAACCACATTTTTCTCCAGTAAAAATAATAAAATGTTATCAACCCATCTTGTGTTTTAGGTAAAGCAGCTAGGTTACAAATTCGTACCATATGTATCATCCAAATAGCTGATATTATTTTGAGCTATTTCAGATTTCTTTGAACGGACGGAAAGACGGACGGTAGAACGGAGTGTAAACCGCGCTGGTAAAACCGGTAACGATCTTAAACAGTATTTTGTGATATCAAAAGTATCTATGATACAATCCAGATGTTGCGTGAACCACCTTCGAATAGATCTACTATAATAATTATTGATAGATAAAAATATGAAAGTATAGGCCCCACACTGTACTGTTACCCTGGCTCATGGCTCAATCACACGAACAGAATGATGTCAGTTGTTGGTAAGAGCACCGCTAAGTAGTATCCCATGGGTTTAGTATTTACCCCTATAACAGTGTCGATTTTTCGTCAATCGTATATTATTATTGTAATAGATGGCTGTCACTTTCTGACGTCATATCCATTTTTGTATTTTTCTAACCCTCGCTCAAGTGCATCGAAATCTACACGATGTTTAAACAGAAATTCTTCATAAATGTAAAACACCGGAATATCATACTTGTACATCTCGTACCATTTCTCATTCTCTGGTAGTTCAATGTCTACTTCCTTCAGAACAAACTGAAAGTATATAAAACAATTGTACAAAAAAATTATATGGCAGTTTACATACATGTACTGTGACATGTGTATGGCATGATTGCTTTACTTAGATATGATAAGATATATATCAAATATCCTATTTTAGTTACCTGCTTTACACTAAGTTAATTAGTTTTTATTTAAGGAGCATTTTAAGTTCAACAATTAAGAACCCAGGGACGCTCTCGACTGGTCGCTTCCTTTGGAATTTTCACTTGCTAAAATTTCACTTGATAAAAACAAAGATGTACAAAGTGAAATGGGACTGATATTAAGCGAACGGATTTAATAAACGCTGACAAAGTTTCCATTGCTGGTGCCATCATTTTAAATTCATGTAATATTCGTTTGCAGTTGAACTATACCTTCTCATTTAAAATGCCCCAAATCTATTTGCTCTTTGATAAATCTGATTGATACCATTTGATGCCCATGCAATGTTTAAGGCAACATTTATGAATATCTCAATGCAATCAAAGGGTTTGCTTGGTTCCAGGAATGATCGAAACTGAGTAGGATAAGGTGCAAAAAACTGTTTTCACAATCAACTGAAATATGTTTGAACTCTTTAAATAATATTAGGAAGTTTATAATAATAATAATAATAATAATAATGATAATAATAATGGTTTAAATACGCATTCTATCCTTACCCTGTGCATGTGGGGTTTCAATGCCTCTACGGCAATGTCACACAGGGTGCATCCTTCTTTTGTAAACAAGTAAATAATTGGCAGTTTGTTCTCAGTAGACAATTCTCGAAATCCACACACAGTCTTCGATACCCTCTTGCTCGAAATAAGTTGCCTGCTAAATTCATGTACGTTATTAACGTCTCTACGGTGACTTATTATCCCATGTTCCATGGCAAAGTGGGAAAAATTCGGAGCACTTCGGCGATAGCTTGTAATTGACGTTTTCCAGAGTAAGCCATTTATAGCCGGAATATATCGACTGAAGCTGCGTACCTGACAACTTGTAGAAAACGACCCAGTAGTGAAACCATTTAACAGTTGTCGAAGCATAGCTTATAATCTGAAAAGTAAGATAAAAAGTCAGATCTACATTGACACAAAAACATCACATTCACATTTAAGGGTTCAGAAATCTCTTAAAGTCGGATATGAAGTGTTGTAAAACATGACAATGACATATAAAAATGGTTCGTTATAGTTTCATATGATGTTTTGATTGAACAGTTATTACAAATAATAATATAATTTTATCATATTTATATGCACAATACAAAAATCATTCATTTCGAATAAATTGCCGTTTATAGTCGGGTAAATTTCACAAAACTCAGCGGTCAGGTCTCTGTCGACTTACACTTGATGTCTTACACTTGGTGATTTCGAGATTGCATATCTTCTTATAACTTGAAATGATTGTAATGACAGCTTTATTTCCTTTTAAAGTAATCATTTCCCTGCCATTTGGTACCAAGAATTTGAAAATTGGTGGAAGAATGTTGGAGTTATGGACTTCATATTAAGATGAGTACTAAAAATGAGCGGCGAGTTGCATAACTTGCGTATAACTTACATGTAACTTACTATATATGAATGATTTTTTTTTATTGATTTTTTTTGTGGGGAACGATCTGAATTAAAAGCATTAATTATACTAAATATTAAATCATGATTCAAATGAAAAAGACGGCAGTTTACATGGTTTTGGGAGGTAGGAGAGTTGTAGAGTGGGTGGTGGGCGGGGGTCGTGACCAATCAACGCACCGAACACCTGTGGTATAAATTGGTGCAAATAACTGTTGGGAAAAATTGGAGTTAATTGGTGCAAATAAGTTAAAATTGTTGCAAATAATTTTAACATTTTTACTGGCTTAGACAGATTTACTTCGGTATATAATACATATACATGACATTTAAAACAACATATACATTTTAAACATACATGAGAATAAATTAGCCATGACATGCACACCAGCATCAATGATAGCACAAAAAAGGAGAGACTCTTATTTCAATTGTGGTCCCCTGTGCTAATGGCATGACATAGAGAACCTTTATCCAGTATCACAGTCAGATTTCAATTATTTTGACACATATAGACTAGAGGTAGAGCATTTGAATCACATTGTTCAATTTAAAACAGACTATATAAAATATGAGGTAAATGATACATTAATAAGCATTAAATCATTTACTTTAAGACAAACTTCAAGAAAATTATAATATTATTCAATAACAAAAATTCATTATATCACAGTCACAAACTAAAACCTATTCCTAGAACATAAGTTGCAGGATACCAAGATGCAACTATAAAAAGTAGGAATGAGAATTTAAAAATGAGTATTACTTAGACTAAAATACAGATGAATTCACACTAAAGGTTACACAAAGTGCACAAGAGCTAAATCCTGTCCTATATCGAAACACCTAGATGTAATTTATAAAACATATATAAAAATCATTGACACATTATAAGCTGTCCTTCAGGTACTTAATTTTTAATAGATACTTTGAAAGAATGTAACCTGGCAAACTGTTCCACAAAAAAACCTTTGACCTTAGGGATTGGTTGGTTTAACATATTTATTTAAGCTTGATTGCCAAACAAGTTCATGCAAATCACTTTCGGAACCAACCAGTACTAGTGACATATGAAGAAACATGGTCGTGTTGTTACTTAACATGGTCCTGTAAGAGTGAACAGTGTCCTGTGGGATGAAATTCTCTTCCATGTAATCTGGAGCAAGACAACGTTTTACTTTAAATACACGACAAAGGATGATCTGATCTCCATGTTTATTGACTGAGTGCACTGATTGGCTGGTGGATAATAAGTTACCAGTGAGTGAGCGAAAATGATTTGGACAAATATGTGACCTTGCATCAAAGATCAAGTACAAACCTAATCATCTTATTCTGTGTCACTTGAAGTTTATTTTTAAGGAACTGGGACATGCCGGGATACCATATTGAACAGTAAGGACATAACTAGTAGTTTCTTAGTAATAGCGAGCTCGACGAGCTGGCCCGAAGGGCCTGCTCGCAAAGCGAGCTTTACGGTAACGCGAGTACCTGCTAAGTGATGGTTTTTTGAAAACTTTCGTCCAAAGTACCGAATTGGACACATCGCAACCTTTCGAATTTAAAGATAACGATAAAATCTGAGGAATTCTGACTGAAAACGGATGTCTAGACTGGTCACCCGCGCACGTCATATGGGAACTATAATTGGACAGGGAACCAGAAATAACGAAGCTGTCTGTAAAAAAATATCGAATGATAAAATGAAAATCGAAGGCGCCATTTTGTTTGAAATCTGATAAATAAAAAACATTTTTTTGTCGAATTTTGTTGTGAAAACTATCTAGAATGATAGAAAATGGTCTAACTAAGAAAATTCAATCCGAACACCCAATATCTTTAATCAGTCATTAACGCTGTACAGACGTTTTAAAGTATTGTTTACGTGACGTCACAATTAACGCCAAACAGCACGTGCAAAACAAACAAATCAAGTACGCTATTTTAATGTCGCAAACGTTTTAAGTTTTACATTTATTTCACTTTAAATAATCTTTATTTCGTTTGAAAAAATATAGAGTGAAATAAAATAAACAAAAAAATATAGAGTGAAATAAAATAAACAAAGTTTTATCAACGTTTGCAAAACTCGTTATTCATTTCACGACAGGGGCGGAGCCATATTTAACACATTACGTGTGACGTCACACGCACTCGTCACTGCATTTGAAATAAAATTGAGCGTTTTTTCATACAATTTCACGTAAAAAGTACATCGAGCTCGCTTTGAGGCTTTGCCTTTTTCATATTAGCGAGCTCGACGAGCTGGCCCGAAGGGCCTGCTCGCAAAGCGAGCTTTACGGTAACGCGAGTACCTGCTAAGTGAATGGTTTTGAAAACTTTCGTCCAAAGTACCTAATTGGACCCATCGCAACCTTTCGAATTTAAAAAGATAACGTAAAACTGAGGAATTCTGATCTGAAAAACGGAAGTGGGTAGACTGGTCACACGCGCACGTCTATGGGAACCATAATTGGACAAGGAACCAGAATAACGGAAGCTGTGTATAAAAAAAAGCCTGAAAGGATTTTAGCTCAATACAGGATTGGAGCAGTACCTCTAGACGGCTTGCAGAAATCATGAGCACAAATTAGACAAATATCGTTTTTTTTTCGCCGAATTTTTACATTTTTCCTTATATTATCGTACTTGATGTTCGGCGTGAAAAGATGAATTAGACCTGTTTAAAGTTCATTCCGTTTGGGTAAAAAAGACAAGAATTTAGCCATTTATCATTCAAGCGCCTGACCGGTATATACCGGAATACGGCATTTAGTGTGTGCTCCAATCCTTTTTTTAGTCACAGCCAAAATGAAATCGACAAAACTACCTCACACGGTTACGTCACCTTGCTGCTACTTTAACCACGCCACCACTGAAATCACGTTGATGATAGTCTGTCATCATGTGACAGGAAACATGGCAGGCCAGTTTTCAGAACGCCAAGGATCCCCATATCAAACTGGCAGATATAATTTACATCCTTACCAGACAAAATAAAGTTCAAGACACACAATTTGTTTATCACTTTAAACAAGCTTCCCGGATCAAATCTTTTGTGCAATCGTTCAATAACTGTTTATATTCTGTCCTCATTGTTTACTATGCATACGGTGTCACAGTGAAAATTATCTTTTCGTTACTGTTTACAAAATAATTTATATACGTATAATTTTTTTACTTTCTTGTACATTAAGCATAACTATTTAACGAAAAGAAGACTAAAATGATATAAAGTATTCTATTTTAAAATTAAAAGTGAAAAAAATATATCCGGCTATATTCGACCGAATTTACTTGTGGTGGCAGTGGTTACTGTACAGATCAGGGGAAGTAACCGCTGCGAGGAGTTTGGAAAATCGAAGGCGCCATTTTGTTTGAAATCTGATAAATAAAAACAATTTTTTGTCGAATTTTGTTGTGAAAACTATCTAGAATGATAGAAATGGTCTAACTAAGAAATGAATCCGAACACAATATCTTTTATTCAGTCGTTAACGCTGTACAGACGTTTAAAATATTGTTTACATGACGTCACAATGTAGCGCCAAACAGCACGTGCAAAACAAACAAATCAAGTACGCTATTTTAATGTCGCAAACGTGTTAAGTTTTACATTTATTTCACTTACAATAATCTTTATTTCGCTTGAAAAAATATAGAGTGAAATAAAATAAACAAAGTTTTATCAACAATTTCAAAACTCGTAATTCATTTCACGACAGGGACGGGGCCATATTTAACACAGTGTGTGTCACACGCACTCGTCACTGCATTTGAGATTATTTCATACTATTTCACGTAAAAAAGTACATCGAGCTCGCTTTGAGGCTTTGCCTTTTTCATATTAGTATGTTAAGTTTCAATAACTTATTATCCACCAGCCAATCAGTGCAGTGCCGAGTGGCTTACAAGATGCAAACCAAACAAATATGTGACTATTATCAAATCATAACAACTTTCTGAACCTAATTTTTTATTAATTAACAAAATTTTAATGCACAATATAGTAATTAAGTAGATCTAATTAATGTTCACTTTACCTGACCCTGACAATGACAACAAACCAAAAGTGAAAGTAGCAGGTGCGCGAGTGTAAGATTAATCTCCCTTATATCCGCAGCAACGCATTGTCCAATCAAATATCACAAAAATGCTCTTCCTGTCAACAAGCGAATATAGTATTCATACGACAACAGAAATAGTGCATAATATATTACTTGCACAATCTTTAAAGATGATATGACACCCATTGCCTTTGCTTTTTTTGCTTAAAATGAATTTACTTTGACGGAATCCTAATTTTCTTACAGAATATTCTTCATTAAATTAAAACAAAAATTGTAAATAAACAGTGTTATCCGGTCAACGCCATCTTTAAACAACATGGCGGATCAACGTCGATGTTAGGACACTTACATTTACAATTTAGGTTTAATCTGTTTAAGAAAGATTCTGAGATTGTATGAGCTTAGGATATTTAACGATTTTTGACGTAAGGTAAGTTCTTGTCAAAATTTTGGAAGAATTTTTGCAAAAAATGCCAAAATTAAAATTTCTTTTGAGCTTTCGTGTTTGTTCATTAATTCATGTTATGACTGAGTAAACTTGTTGAAACTTTTGGTTTCAGCCGCTGATTTGAGTTAATTGGCTACAGTAAACATTTGTTCTTTGTATGTAAACGTGAAATGATCTGATAGTACGCAGCAATATTAATGATGGAGAAAAGCACAGAAGTGCTTACAATACTCCAAGGAAACAGTAAACAGTAAAGTAAACAGTAAAGATTCATGCAAAATGAAATGTCATTTTCCTAAACTAACAGGTTAAACTTCAAAATATTCACAGGTAGATTTTATTAAGGAGTTGAGGGCCGTTATTGAGTTATCTATCTTCCATTGATGTCAAACCCGTCGCAGGCAGGTAGACATGACTCTAGACTAGTCACTATCGAGAAAACTATGTGATACAAGGGAATCTCAGCAGGTAACCAGTATGCCTTGCTCTCATATTTTCGGGGGTTCTCATATTTTGATAATTTTCGTGGCATCATTTCCGGTCGTGAATGACAGCTCGTGCATTTGATTGGACTCTCCAAAAAGCAGTCAAGTTTTCGCTGACACTTATTTCTATCAATTACTACCGTTAAATAAATGTTGAATGTCAAAAGATTTTCGTGTTCTGTATCAATATCATTTAAATTATAATTATTTCTTTTATCATTTGTATAAGTTATTTTCAACTACACCGCAACAAAAAGAACCTGAAAATGTATCTTCGCCTTAAATTCATCACCGCGACTTATGCCTAGCTTAAACCAATGTCCCGAAATATTTTGAGTGCGGTATAGAATTTGAGCTATGCATCGTAACTACTGAAAAGAGGCCATCCAATCAAAATCCCCGAAAATATGAGACAGCTTCCGAGCAACACAGACTACCGATAGTGAAAGCAGAAAGATTAGGATTTATTATTGAAATAGTTTATTTTCATATTTTAAACGTTCCTTTTTTGTTTGTCATAGTTTTAATTTACTGTTAATGTTTTTTGTCTTCCACTTACTATTAATTTAAAAACGGTGGCTTAAATTTAAAACGTTAACCCCCAGAAAATACGGGTCAACGGCATACCTAGGTCTTATTGAATAGACCCCTTGGTTGAGGTTCTTTTACGTGCCCAGTGTATAGCACTGATACATGCGAGGATTGCCTGGATTTCTGACAGTTTTCGAAATTAGCAGTAGTCCTATAGGCCATGACTACTAAATTTCTCCACAGGCTACCAACTTTTCAAAGTAACAAGCCCGGCCAGGCTACTATATTTTCAGAGGCAATATAAACAATTGTTTTGAACAAATGAATTGTGCTATTGAAATGTCTTTTGGGCTAGTGAATATTCCAATCTGGTAGTCCAACCAGCCTAGTGATTTCAAATCCAAATTTCTTACACTGTCTTACCAGTATACCTCTAGTAAAATAGGTCACGGGGAAACACTGAAAGTGTCTCTGAATAATCCCAAAGTTGTTACCCAGGATCGAACCTGGGACCTCAGGAGTGACAGCGTTAATTGTGGTCTAACCAACTGAGCTATCGTGCCTCCTATTTGCTGTGTCTCAGTCAGTAACCTTCATTCAATCTAATTAGAATTCCATTCATTTCCCAACATGATTTTCAAATGTGGTGAAGTATGTGTAGATGCATTGCTGTTAATATGAAATTAGGTGCTACCTATTGGGTGGAACTTTAGTTCTTATGATTTATGATTCAAGCATTATTAAACATGTTTAGTATTCAAATGGAGCTAAATATTGATGGAGAAGAAACTGTGACATCGCACAGTTAAATTCAGTATCGGCAGAATTGTATTAGTTGTACATTTGTACACATTTTAGCCTGTCTTTGTATTTTTTCCAGAAAAAGCTGAACAGTTTAAATAAGATTTATTTTAAAGATTGTAACACCTTGAATGCTAGCATATTTTCTCAAGTTAGCAAATTTTACAATAATATTTTTTTCCCAAATTTAAAATTATGATGATTTAAATGTGAATAATGAACTTAAATCATTTATATTAATTTGAAGTGTGTATCCCCCCCCCCCCCCAATTTATAGCTGGGCTGCTTCCCCACAACCTGTGAAAAAAAGTCCTGATTGGCTCAGTTTGTAATTTATGAAATTGGTTTGTCTGCATATGACTTAGACTGAGCAATCCCTTTAACAAAACATTCATGTACACCAAATTAATTTTGAAGTTCACTAATTATTCATTGACTTTGAATGTTAAAATATTAAATTTGCTTGGTTTTTGTAAGATTGGCTAAAACATTGTTATTTATATTATAAATGTATTGTCTTCATTATACTGAGTCACAACTTCCTTAAGGATAAAGTCTTTAAGAAGGTCAAATTTAGTTTCACCTTGACTCGTAATTATTAAATTGAACTTAACAAAAGAACACTTAAAACAAAGTACATGTTAAATAATTCAGATATAATTTTGACCTCTAAATGACCTTTACTTTCAAGGTACGAATATTGAATTTAGCTAAGGTTGTCAAAACTTACACTGAGGCAGGCGAACTTTATACATTACTATACATTACTATGATACAGACAAACTAAGAACTCAAATCATTCTTTCATTCATTGGCATAATTGAATGGCCAATGGCACTTCAGAATGTTGCTGGGGTTCTAACCGGTTGGGCACTTATGGATTGCCAACAATATTTATAATGATTATTGCTTATTTGATATGGAATTTTGATTTGTATAAAGTATTTAGTCTTAATTGATAATAATAAGGTTTGTTTTTATTGTAAGATCATGTGGTGCAAAAGCTGCAACATTTAATTATGTATGAAATAATATTTGATATTCATATCTCATGAACTATTTAGATAATACACTACAGTGACTGGTTCTGTTTATTTTAGAAGTTTAAAGTGGCGTACGTACATGTTTCATGTTCATATCTTGAAAGTAAATAATGACTCTAAAATGATAATGAATCATCAAAATAAATATCCTAGACTTTTTCCTTTGACATTGGTAGATTTGTTTGATAATTCTGTGAAATGTGGTTCAAACTACATGTAGATATTGTGACTATAAAAATTTTAACACTGAATTGTTCTATCTAAATTAGAAGGTTCATTGTGTTTTAAACTGACCCATGGCATTAAGTTGGGTATTATGTAAAAATCAGTGAGCAATAAGTATGAAAGATTACCAAAAGTTAGTTTGTTGCTCATAACATTCATTAAGGGAATTTACCTGGCTTAACTTTGTTATTATTTATAATGAAGCCACTATAAGTCCATTTTTAATTATGATATAAATTTATATTTCAGCAAGGTTTATTTTTGTTATTTTGTGTAGAAAAATCATTTAGATATTATAATATAAACAGCTGGCAGCATTAGAACTGTTTTAATAGTCATCTATTATGATCTCCTTTGTATATATCTCCATAAAAGGCATAACATGTTGAATAGTTCTAATGGATTTGCGAACCTGCCAAATTACAAACTATTGATCAGTGGTTAGTTTATGAGGAATTATAGCCGTCTTTGTGGCGAGTTATCTATTGTAGGTCAAGAATACCTTGCCAGTTTTATCAGTCTTATTACTTATTAAGAATATCAATGGAATTAGATTTTTGAACGTTTGTGTCATTTTTTTTTCATAAATTAATACATCAAAAAGAATTGGAATATCATTATCGTCAGAATAAGTTTTGAAAATTCAATTTTTATTTTTTTTTTGTTTTGCTTCCATAATAAGAGATAATCGATTATTGTGATATTAATGTAAAGCAATTTTTTCTATTGTTTGTGTGTTTGACTTTTAATGCAGTTGGAGCAACCATAATATGTGCACCTTCATTTGTGCTGTAAGATATAAATCAGTTATCTAAGTGTACCACAGTGATAACCTAATGTTTACAGACACTGTAGAGAATGATTATATATGAAGTGATACTATGTAAAATCTGAGGATATTTACTTTAAACTTGTTGCTACTCAGACTGGTTTAAAGAAACTAAAGTATGATATTTATGTGATAAAATCAGAATATATTAAATGGTATACATTTTTATTAGCTCACCTGAGCACGAAGTGCTCAAAGGTGAGCTTTTGTCATCACTCTGCGTGCGTCGTGCGTCCTTCAAAAAATGGCGTCAAACTTTTCAAACAACATCTCCTCCTAAACTACATGGCCAATTGCAACCAAACTTTACAGAAATGATCCTTAGGTGGACCCCTTTCAAAGTTGTTCAAAAATTTAAATTCCATTAAAAACTCTGGTTGCCATGGCAACCATTAAGAAAAACTTAAAAAATCTTCTTCTAAAAAACCGTAAGAGCTAGAGCTTAGATATTTGGCATGAAACATCTTCTAATGAGTGCCTACCAAGTTTGTTCAAATCAAAGCCCTAGGGTCAAAATTGGCCCCGCCCCAGGGGGTCATTGATTTTCCCTATATGCATATAGTAAAAACTTAAAAAATCTTCTTTTAAAGAACTCAAAGAGCTAGAGCTAAGATATTTAGCATGAAACATGTTCTAATGGGTGTCTACCAAGTTTGTTCAAATCAAAGCCCTAGGGTCAAAATTGGCCCCGCCCCGGGGGTCATTGATTTTCCTTATATGTGTATAGCAAAAACTTAAAAAATCTTCTTTAAAAAAACCCAAATAGCTGGAGTTTAGCTATTAAGCATGAAACATCTTCTAGTGAGTGTCTACAAAGTTTGTTCAAATCAAAGCCCTGGGGTCAAAATTGGCCCCGCCCCGGGGGTCATTGATTTTCCTTATATGACTGTGTATAGCAAAAACTTAAAAATCTTCATTGAAAAAACCCAGATAGCTAGTGTTTAGATATAAAGCATGAAACATCTTCTAGTGAGTGTCTACCAAGTTTGTTCAAATAAAAGCCCTAGGGTCAAAATTGGCCCCGCCCCAGGGTGTCTTTGATTTTCCCTATATGCATATAGTTAAAACTTAAAAAATCTTCTTTTAAAGAACCCAAAGAGCTAGAGCTAAGATATTTAGCATGAAACATCTTCTAATGAGTGTCTACAAAGTTTGTTCAAATAAAAGCCCTAGGGTCAAAATTGGCCCCGCCCCAGGGGGTCATTGATTTTCCCTATGTGCATATAGTAAAAACTTAAAAAATCTTCTTTAAAAGAACTCAAAGAGCTAGAGCTAAGATATTTAGCATGAAACATGTTCTCATGGGTTTCTACCAAGTTTGTTCAAATAAAAGCCCTGGGGTCAAAATTGGCCCCGCCCCAGGGGGTCATTCATTAGCTCGACTTTTTTTTTAGATATATACATATTATATATATACACATATATATTTAATATTGATATATATATATATATATATATAAATATATATATATATATATATATATATATATATATAGATATATATATATATACATATATATATAAACATATTATGATATATATATATATATATATTATATATATACACATATATATTTAATATTTATATATATATATATATATATAATTATAAATAAATATATATATATATAAATGTACATATATATATATATATATATATAGATATATATATATACATATATATATACATATTATGATATATATATATATATATATATATATATATATATATATATATATATATATATATATATATATATATATATATATATATATATATATATAAATATATATATATATATACATGCATACATATACAACCAAGTTTGTTCAAATAAAAGCCCTGGGTTTAAAACTGGCCCCGCTCCAGGGGCCTATATACAGGTGAGCGACTTTGGGCCATCATGGCCCTCTTGTTTTATTTCAAATAGTCTACTCTATTATGAGACAGTTATATCATATGAAACTTACATTTAAGTAGCCTTGAAATATAAAATTTGATTAAATTGTATTGAATTTGAAACACAATAATTATTTGTTTTACACAAATAAGAAAATGAAACAACAGACTTGGAATCCATTTATTGTACAGTAGTAAATGGCATTTAAACGTTCAATGGAGTATGGCTGGCTTTAATGTTTTTCCCCCACCCTATATGTGACAGTTTTTGAAAGTATATAAATGATATCCCTATTTTAATTCTGAAGCATACAAGCAAACTTATATTATATATTTGACACTTTCTATGTGAAATTGAAAGTTGTCATTCTTAAAATAGTTTCAAACTCATTGCATTTATTTAGAATGTCCTGACTTGATAGTTCTGATATTTCTAGTACTGTAAAGTACTATTATGTGGCATTTAAAGTTTTACATGAACATAATTTTGAAGAACAATTATTTTTTGAATTATAAACTTCTGTATGTGGTATGTGCAGAGAAAAAGTATAGTCAGACAAATGTTTGAGGTCAGTAAGGTGATTATCAATTTAAAGGTGAAAGATTAATGATTTTAATTTCACATTTTATAGGCTAAATTTTCTTTTTATATCCCTGAATGTTATTAGTGGTATCATATTTTCTGTGTAAACATTGTATATTTGTCATATACTTCAAAATAACTCGGCCAATATTGACTTGGTACATAATGTAAAAGAACGCTTGAATGGGATATCATTTGATGTTACTTCTAAAGATGAAATAAATGCATTGAATGTTTGAAAAGCTTGTTATTAGAATAAAAAAAAAGAGTTAATATAGATGACTTTTCATTCCCAAAAGTGGAATATATCAATAAGTGATAATTATATGGATGTTGGTTAAGGGCATATATACATGTATAAGAGTGCTTTTACATTGTAAATAAAATTTAAATGCCTTTTAGAATTAGATGGCGAGCTTTTGTTAAGATTTTATTTGTAAAAAACTATTTGACTGTAAGTTAACAGTCTTTAAGCTGGTGAATTAACTACATAATAAGTTATATTGGTAAATGCAGCACTCAAAGGGTTAACTGAAACAAATTTTAAATGTGGACAGTGCATTGAGCACATAAACTTTCAGAATTGTACTTTTA
Source organism: Ruditapes philippinarum (assembly GCF_026571515.1). Taxonomy (NCBI): domain Eukaryota; kingdom Metazoa; phylum Mollusca; class Bivalvia; order Venerida; family Veneridae; genus Ruditapes; species Ruditapes philippinarum. The sequence goes on from NW_026854271.1 coordinate 29,412, forward strand.
AGTTTGTTTAATTATGAACTTTTAGCTTGTGTATTGAAATGGTATAGAATAAAAATGTAAATGATGATATTAAGTTAGAGTGTCAATGAGAATCATGGTAGCCAATTTGTTTTAAACATTTTGTGTCATTTGTTATTTTTCAGGTCTGACCTTTTTAACAATTCAATAGTGGAAGAAAAGACAAAAGAGAATTTAAGAATGTCACAGACTTACATACAGCCAGATTCCTGACATCTACTTCAAACAAAATTCTTGCAGCTAGTTTAATATTTATCACCAAAAAAAAAAAGAGAAAAAAGTCTGAAACACTCAAAATGATGATGTTGTAAAGGAGACATGATTACATGATCAAATAAAAAGGGTTAGTGGGAAAGATCATAAAATGGATTCCGATGGAATTTACGAGGAAACATACGAAGATGAATACGCTGATGATGAGATGCCGGATGATAATGAAGATGCCGTCGTGTTAAGCGATAGTTCAGACTCGGAGGAAAGCGAACCAGAAGACTCGGGATTTAGTAACAATGAAAATGGTGGTTCACAAGAGTTGACGTTACTAGACGAGGGGCCATCAGTGTTGATACAGCCATCAATACTTGATGACGAGGATGAAGGGGAAGACGGTAAGTGAACGTGTTGTTTATGTTGTATAGTACATGTACATTTATCTAATACTGGTGAAAAATTTTGGCACAAATATTTCATCGGACTTTCTGTGATCAGTCTAAGAGATAAGTGTAAAAAATAAATGAAGAAACAGCAAAAATACTTAATCAGTATGCTGCGCTTGTCAATTAGATAAATATATTAATCTTTGGAATTTTAATTGCAATGATAGTTGGGTGGAATAGTCTTATAGTATGTATGTATTATGTATGTATGTATTACTATTAACCTGTTTAAGCAGGAACATTATGCATGTATTTGTTTAAATACAGTACATTTCAAGACAGAAATTTTGACTCATTTGGAAACTTATGATTTGTAATTTGTAATGCAATGTATGCTGGTATAAATTCTATAACCCTTTTTCACATGTATTATAAATCTAAAGTAAAACTTATTAATTCTCTTTTTCAATGTTTAAAAATTGTAATGAATAATTTATTAATCTTTTCCATTGCCTATCAAAACAAGCATCATTTTTCTATGATCTACTTCACAATAATAAATTATAGCAATTTCTTCAGCTTGAATGTTTGGGATATTCAGTGATTTTTCAGAAATAATTACCATAGCATTTTTTCACATCATTTAACTCTCATTTTGTTTTCATGAATGAAAAAATTTGTAGATGAAGGAACTTCTTTAAGTATGCCACAATCCATACATTTGCCTCCCCTTGATTTGCTGGCAGACGTCACTGCAGAAGCTCGTTTGATGATGTCATCCAAAGGTGACATTTGTAGGCAGGGATCAAGTCTTAGAAATTAGCTGATTGTTTTTCTCAGGATAGTTTGGGTCTCAGGATAGCTCAGGGGTTGGGGGTTAGAAAACGTATTTTCTCTCAAAGCATAACAGTGGATATTCGAATAGAATACCACAAGTCTTGGCTATTTGTTGACATGCATGGTAGAAAAGCCAGGGGGAAAAGTAATATTGTGAAATATCATATTTTCAAGTAAATAGTAAACATATACTTATATTAAAGTGCAACAATTAAGTGGAATACATTGGTGTAAGCAGCCTTTGTTTTGAAATATTTAGTTTTGCATTTATATATATAATTGCATGGATAAATTTGTCTTTAAGTTGTTAGTTGTATGTATATTATAGAATTATTTAGATTGACCAAATTGTTCAGATGCTAAAAAAAAGTAAGATGGGAGTGAATTTTAATTTAAATAAAAAACTTGTTTGATTTCACTTATTAATACAAATTAGACATATAATAAAGCAGTTAGTTGTGTATATATGTGACTATTGGAAATGAAACATACACAGTTTCAAGTCCATTCTTTAAGACCCAGATGAATTAAATTTTATGCTAATTTCAAAGACTGAAATATTTCCATTATTTTCAATATTCAGATTTATTCAATTCTTTTGTATCCATTCATTTTCATTCTCTGGCATACTAATTAATAAAAACCTCAGCACTGATGTTTCTCATTATTCTATTTGAATGGCAATGTTTGCCTTGCCTCATTAAATAAAGATGCCTAATGTCCCCAGGCTAGCATAATGCAGTGACTTAAGTATGAACACTAAACAATATTTTCATGTTTATTGACATCACTCAATGTAAAAAGATTGTCATCATTCATGTGATGATTTATTCATCAAATGATTCAATCATCAAACAAATGATAGAGGAGTAAGACTAAGCTACAGGGAGATATGATTGCATGCCAGGCCACTCACAGTCACCTGCTATGGAAGAACTTTAACAAGTAAAAAAAAATATGAGCGGCGTCACGACAAAACCAACATAGTGGGTTTGCGACCAGCATGGATCCAGACCAGCCTGCACATCCGGGCAGTCTGATCCGGAACCATGCTGTTGGCTTACCAACTCTATTACAAGTACAGAAACTGATAGCAAACAGCATGGATCCTGATCAGACTGCGCGGATGTGCAGGCTGGTCTGGATCCATGCTGGTCGCAAACGCATAACGTTGTTTTTGTCGTGACGCGGCTCATATATATATAAAAAAAGCACCATAAAACAACAGAAGAATGAATGAATAAAAACCATCAAATGAGTGAATCATTCAAATCATGAAATGAGAAAAATCAATGCTGAAAATGTTTAATACTTTGACTAACAAATTGATAGATCTAGTATTTTTATGTTACAGTACACTTTACTATATTTGAGCTGTGATGTTGGTTATACTACTTTTTATTTTTTCTGCCTATCTTCCTAAGTTAAATAGCTTTGTAATTTATTATCAGTTTTTCTTTCAGTAAATTGATATTGATGCATTTTATTACAGAGAATTTAAGGTTTTTCAATTTGTCTATATTGAAAAAATTCTATATCACAAGATACGGAGAATTTACAAAATTTAATGTAACACAACTTTTTATGTTCAATTTAAAAGTTAGGCTATTTATGTTACTTTCTTGTTGAACTAACATTTTGCCTAACCGTTTGTAAAGCTTTGTACCAAAAATTATTTTCCCCCCTTTATTTTGCCCTGTAGAAGATTTCAACTTTTTTCTGTTGTATTTTCTTTTTCTTTTTTTCTTTTTGATCTACTAATACATTTTTCAAATTTACTACTTGTGTATGGAAAGAATAACATAAATTTTGACAGAAACTAAATGGAACAAAAGTAATTCTTATAGCTATCAGAAGGTAAAGTAGAGTGAATGTGAAAATACATTTTGTATAAAGTATAGCAGGAGAATGCATACTTTGAGTTGCCACATGTTATTTGATCAGTTCTCTGATCAGTTCTCTGAATGACATCAAGGTTTGGATATAAAAGTAAAAACCCGATTGTCTATTTCTTATATGTAGCTGAAATATGGCTGTCACAATTAAGAGGGTATAATGGCCTAGAAGTGTTCAACGCAACCAGGCCTGCATTATAATTTGATCCTTTAGATCAATTTGCCATGTTTCATTTAAGCTTCACTATTTTTGTACGACCTTGACTACCAAAACATTTAGTGTTACTACTTTTTTACAATAAATTCTAAAAAAAAATTATGTTACATGTACCTTGTATTTATAGATACTTGAATTAACCCCCCTTTCCTTTAAAGTTGTTACGAAATTTACTTGTTTATGATGTAGAAATATTGTATTACTATTTTTAGATACTGGTATCAGTACACAAGCCGAGGAAGAAGGCGAGGGTGAATGGGACGATGATGCTGTCACAACTGAGTCATCTAAAGATCTCATAATAGAACAAGAAGATAAAAAGGAAATAGAAAAGAAAATACCAAAGAAAAAGAAGAAAAAGAAAAAGTAAGGATTGTTTTGCAATAATCAGAGTTCCTGAAGATGATATGAAAATAATATATTTAGAATTATTTGCAGAATATGTACTACAATACCTACAGTGATTTAAGTGCTTGCAAAGAGTGATAAATTAATAGTAAAAAGTAAGTAGTAGCCAATTATAATGCATTGACAACTTACATGTAGCAATGTTAGGTGATAAATTATATAATTATTATTTAATATCAAATAATTTTAATCAATATAAATGGCGTGTTGGTCAAAACAAACCCCTAAAATCAATCTTTATTCCATGTATTTTATTAATTTCAAGTTTTGAAGCATATTTTTTTTTTATTAAATTAGAGTGCCAAATGTCAATTGAAGAGGGAAAGGGTCAATGTTAGTCCATAAAATAAGTAAACATTAATAAAACTGCAGCATTTTGTCATCAACGAAGCACTTGTCCATAGTGATGATAAAAAATCAAAAGTACCTTAAATGAAAGAATTATGTTTGTAAATTTCAAATATACTGACAAACATGTGTAATTTTATCAATAAATCCCATTTAAGTATTTGGTAGGAAATGTTTTATCCTTACTAGTTATAAAGCTATATTGGACTGTTGAACTTATCTAAAATTTCCTTTTTTGAAAATGATACAGCATATTTATTATTAATTTTTGTCTGATGCATAAAGCCTTTAATAAATCCTTTAAAATGATTGATCAGTGTTTTTCAGTTTTCATTTACTTCAATAATGTAGAATTTTTGTGTTAAGTAAATTTTAAATGATTTGCAAGTTATGTAGATATGTGACTTTACACTGTAAAGCATGATTGTTTTAAAATCGTTTATTGAAGTAAATCAGAGCTGTTAAATGGACAAGTTTAAGCGTTTAATTTATACTTGTACATAATATTTGTTCATCTGTTAAGCAGTGTTAAATCATTTTTATCACCGTTTTAAAGGCATAAAAAACTACAATACTATTGTGAATTGGTATTTAATGTTACAACATTTAAACATTGGTAAATTATAATCGGCATAAAAGGTTTTGTAGTACTGGGTTCATTAGAGCGTTTGAGATTTGTAACCCCTCTAGTCCGCTAAGTTTTTATGTTTCCCGGTTTAATCGCAATATTTCTTATATATTTTCATAGATAACATATTATTCCATTGAATGGCTTTTGTCAGCAAGCATGTATCAATTGATTGGGTGATTTGTTGACAGTAACACAATATGATTGTTAAAGATACTCGATGGAATGTTTAAAGTTTTGAAAAATGGTCCTTTAAAACATGATTTAAGTAGATTTTAATTTAATCGTATTAATACTCCTTGACTGGATTGAACAAGTAATTATTCCTGCATTAAAGTTAGGCTTTAAAGTGATTACTGAATGATATAATTTTTCTTTATAATTATAGGCAAGTCTGTGTTTTGAACAAATATAATTCTTTTTTTTTTTCTCTACCTTTGAAAATTACATAATGTATGTGTCTATGTGATATTTTAAGTCTCCTTAACTGACCTGTATAGTTGTTTTTCTTAAACTTATTGGGTTAAAGCTGTCCTTTATTCATTACTTTTAAATTCTGAGTAAAAAGGAAATAAAAAAGAAGTAATTTTACAGTTCATCATAAAGCCTTTCACCTTTACCTCACCCCCATGCAACTGCTAATTTATGAAATTGTTCGTATTTTAGAGCCATTGGTCATTAATTTCCATAATTTTAATTCAAATTTTTAAACTGACCTGTCAAATTATGTCAGATTTCACACACATGCCAAAAGATACTCATTTTATAGTGGTATGTATAGGTCTGTGAAGAGGTTGTCTTAAAGAATTAACTTCAAGTTAAATATTAAGTATTTAAGTAAGTAAATACATATTTTGTCATTCAAAATTGACCTTATTAGTTTCAGGCCTGCTTTTGCTGTTTTGTTAAAGAATTTTAGCAAATCTGAATGGTTATTTAGTATTTTTAATTGTAAAATGTTTTTATTAAAATGAATTTTTTTAAAAAAACGAAGTCTGTTATGTTCCCTGGTATAAAATGTCCTCTTTTTAGAAAGGTTATTAAGCTATAAATAATAGAAAATCAAAGTTATTTCCTCAGGATTGTATTATTAATTAAGTTTTCCCCCCTTTAGAGCTTTTAGAGAGCAATAAAGGGTGCGTAATGCAAGCCCTTTGTAAAAATGCAAATAGTTTAAATCTGTAGTTCCAGGAGGGATGGGGAAGGAGAGTTAGGAGGGAGTCAGGACAAAGCTGTTTAATTTTGTGAACTGAATTTGTATATCTCATTCAGAATGAATCAACATCCTCAAGTGACATATATACTATAATTATATCAATTTATTAAATGAAATTTTCTCTTTAAGCGCTGATCAACATGAAAACATTCATTTTGCATAATTTGTTTATGAAAGAGTTGTAAGGTTTACTTAATGGTTTATAGTAAGTGATATTTCATTAGACAAAACAAAATACAATGATAAGTGTAAAAATTATTGTTAGTAGTAATTATAAAATCTACAGCCATGATAAGTACAGTGTATGACTTGTATGCTATTTAAACTATACATCCTAAGTTGTAAATATTGCAACCTTCTTATCAATGAGTTATGCTATGATAAATTATAAAAGCAAGATTTAAAATTGAGCTTTTTATAAGGTTTTGACTTGGCACAGAGATAATGTTACAATGATTGATTTAATCAATGAAAGGTGAATTACTAGAGGGGGTTTCCTGCCAATATATACAAGTCATTTATGATAGTGTCAGGTGTGGTGAAATGTTTATTAAGTAAAACATAATTGTGGCTTTGTTTACCCTACTTTATATAAGCTGATAGTAAAATATGCAGGTTAACCAGACAGTTACTGGTCTAAGTGCCTTTTGAAATTGTATTTGACTACTGAATAATAAAGATTAGCAATATGTACTTCTTTTTTCTTTTTTTATTAAGAAATAAAAATCAATCATTCAGGTGGCATTTTGAAATATAAAATGATATTTGCATGTAGTCAATTTACAGAAATAGATTTATAAGATACCATATTTCTCCTATAACATGTACATGTATAAGCACATTCCAGTTTTTATAATGTTATTTTTTTAGCACCCCAAATGGTAAAGCCAGATGTAATTACCTCCCTATTATGTATCTACCATGATAAAAGTTTTTAAATTATCGAATCTATGCAAATTTATAAGAGCTATATTTAGTAAATTTCAAATATAAAAAAAAGCCATGCCGCCTTATTTGCAAATAAGTTAAGTACTATTTCTTCCCTTAACATGGTAACATCCATCTGTACACAATTTTTGACCTATAACACATTTTTTCATGCCATCTTTAGCTGTAACTTTGCTGTCTATGTTAAGAATAGAAAACACACTTTCTCCTTTTTTTTTGTGCTGTTTTTTTGTAATTGACCGAACTACATAAATCATTAATACTCCGCGAAAGAAATAGATTTGGTAAATCATATGATTTATACCTTTTTATTTTATTTTATTATGTCCTTTTAATTAAATACCTTTGGTGAAACAAACAAATTCCTAACATGAAAGGAGGGGCACTGTTGAGTATTTGACATCTGCTTTAAGTACTGGTATTTTACAATTTAAATCATGTTTTCTTATATAAGTTTAATATCATTCAGTTTGTTTAAGTCTGACTAATTTTTTCCTGTTCTCTTTGTTTCAGATGGTTCTACATATGTCTTTCAAACTGTAAATATGATGTTGGTGAGTATGTTTTGCAACTTGAATTTTATTATCCAATCAGACCCCACTTTCATTTCATTCTGACATTAACAACCATATAAAATTTGTAGTTTTATCTGGGTTTGTACGCAAAACAAAAATCTCGATCATTTATTCTCACTCTACAAAATTTGAAAATACATGATTAAAATAGCATTCAGGTTCATGATTTCTGTATGCAGGCCTCGACACTAACTTTTTAAGCAGGTGGTACGCCGGACCACTAGATTTGAAAGTTTGGTGGTCCTTCCAGAAGTCAGGTGGTCAGTTATCATTATTATATCATTTAACTGCAAATGTAGAAAAACAATGTTTAAACTTGATGACAAAGATGTATTATTAACCTTTAAAGAAAACAGATATTTTAGATATATGTTTTTCATCTAATCAGAAATTAAGGAGAGGTCAGTAGGTATTCTATCGTAAAGTTATTTGTTTTGTTTTTTATCGCATTCAAAAATACACAGCAGAGCTCTTATTTATGTTAACTTTTATATTGAAGTGTTTTCTCCCTCAACTCAGGGAATAGTGAAACCATTTGTGCATGTTATTTTCTTACTGTTATTCAAATATTCATTTCTGATACGTGGTACGTCTTATAATCATGATAATTAAATGTATCTTTTATACATTAACATTTTTACTGAAAACTAATAAATTATCTTATTCTTGTCTTTGAAAAAAGTAAATATAATCTAAAGGATAAAAAAATAACAACATTATATATATAACTATACTTTATCTTATTTTTCTCACAGATTTATAATACAGAATTTGTACCTTCCTGTTGCTTGTTAGTTAATATTCATTTTTGACATTGAGTATTTTCAACCTTTTAAAGTAATTTTAAATCTAGAAGAAATATATCTCTTATCGTTTGACATTTAAAATAAAGATAAATAGCAAAGAATTACTATATGTATTTTTTCCAGTTCCTTTCGTTTACTGCTGTTATTCAAGTATCTGAAATTTAAGTTTATCTGATATCATATAATTACCATCATCCGATACTCCCCGTTGATAAACATGTAACATAACATAAATGTTAATGGTTCCGCCTTAGGTATCGGACGATGCATAATTACTAGCATCATTTGAATGAATTTGTGCCTAAATTAATATCACAAATTCTAAACTCTTTTAACTTGCATAAACAAAATTTTAGCGACTTGAACAAAATTTTAGGGACTTAAAAATGAAAGTTATGAATGACTTAAGAACTTCTTTAACTAACCAAAGATTAATGTACCATAAACATGAACATCGGACACATGATTTTAAACAAAATGTATACAACTTGTTTTTGACCAAATCGTCATTCTCCCAAATGAGCCTAGCATCAACCAGAAAATTCAAGTGGTCCGACGGACCAGTTGCTTTTGAAATTAGGTGGTCCTTGCCAAAATCAGGTGGTCTCGGACCAACGGACCACCGCTAATGTCGAGGCCTGTGTTTGCATGCATGAACTAATGTCTTTTTTCTAAGTGAATTTTCAACCTAAAATTGTCTGCTTAAAGTCTGTCTAAATCCTTTGAAAATCAGTGAACTTGAAACAAGAGCTGGTTAAGTATTAGCCAAATTATGAGTAATATTAAACTCCCTTTTGGAATTAGAACTGAGGCACTTCTCTGCCTTTGAGAAAGGAACTATTTATTAGTAATGTGTCTACTGAAGAATAAAAAATATTTTGACTTGGGGCTTTTTTACATCTACATTAGGAGCTCTGTAAGGCATGTAAGGGTGGCTTCCTCAAAGAAAAATTCTTTTAAATCATGCAGTTTTTCCCAAAATTGGAAGTTTTTTCGTCCTCTTTTGCAAATATACTGTATAATTTTCAAAAAAAAAAAATCAAGGGCAGGGTTGCTTCCCCAACCTGTAAAAAAAAGCCCTGTGACCATACAGTATTATATCCCCTGCATCAGATGTAAGTTCCATGTTGAAAAGTTAACTGATACTTACTATATACTTTAGTGACTTTAAGTGAATCCAGTCATTTGAATGGCCACCGGGTAAAATTGACCGAGTTGTTGTCTTTAGAGTGTTTAACAAACAAAATAATTTTAACATTGATAATGATTCATAATTGTTAATAGAATTGACATTTAGTTCAGCAATATTGGTGCTGTGTTTCTTTACTTTAAAGAAATTGTCTTGTGAACATGCCAAAGAAATGATTGAATAAGCACAAAAGATAAGATCGATGGCTCAGCGCAATACTGGTCTAACTGCTATTTTTGAAAATGTTCAGGAGAGACAAAAAACTGATTTTATTCAAAAATACTTATATTAGAAAATATTTTTTTGCTATGTTAACATTAATTATAATAAGAAATAATGCCGTTTATATAATTTTTTATTAAAATGTAACAAATTGTGTATTTTAGAGTTAGACCTTTATTGCGCTGAAATTCTGAGCGCAATACAAGACTAACTTGAGTTAGACTCAAATTCCCTCTTGCAATTTGGTAAAAGTGGTACAAATATTTGAGTTAGACCTGTTTTATGTTAAATGTTCTGATATAAATGAAATTTTAAATTTTGAACAAAATTGTTTTGTTTATTTAAACATTGTTTAAGATATTTTGCAAGTCTGTAGAAGAACTTTACAGAGACTAAACCCTTTAATATTTTTCTATTAATATATCATGCGAGCTAACCTTAGATGAACGTTATACAGTAACACTTCTTTCTCCTTTTTCAATTTGTTTGAGATTCAGATTTACTTAAGGTCTTTTGCAATAAATTTGAATTCTATTAAAACAAAATGTAAACAGTTTTGATTCATATAGTGTTATGAACAGTTAGTCATGAACAATGATTACTGACGATCCAGGTATATATTATGATATCAAACTGGGAATGTACATTTTGTATAGCTCACATTTGTACAAAGAAGACACATTTTATTTTCTCAATGCACACCATTAATTACCACCATTGGTGCTTAAATGCTGTGATTCCGATATAACTGTTATGCGCTAAATCTTAATGAATTTAATGTATGTGGTCCTCTTTTCTGATGATATAATCATTTATAAATATCAAATATTTTCAAAAATGAAAACCGCTGTTAGACCATGCTTTTATTACAACTTTTGTATTTACTTTCTCAACTGTTTAGAGTATATTTTGAAAGTGTAATGTGCAAATTTTATGACATGTTTTGCTGAAAACTGTGCATATCTTAAGAAAAGACATGTTTTGCTGAAAGCTGTTCATATCTTAAGAAAAGTCATTCATTTTATATATCAAAGTCATTTTACCTCTAAATTTTGACCAAATAACAAGAGGTTGTCAAACATTTTTTAGAGAAAAAAGTAAGGCAGTACAACCCACTATCAGGGATTCATAGAACAAAGTATTGTTAGCACATGATATAATTCAGAATCATTTTTGTAAAGTTAGATGTGCTTTAAACACTTGCAACCACTTACTCATTTAGATATGAAAAGGCGCACACCTGAAGCACCATGTGCAACACCTTAGATTAGCACTAAACAATTAGAATGGATAAATGTTTTTGAATTTTTCTCATTGACACTCAGATACTATACTCCAAAAGCAGTTAATAGTCATTACATTTTTTAATTTCATTTTAATTTGATAGGTAAAATTAATGGCTTTTAGATCTAAAATGAACATTTTTATCAACTTATAGCTGTTTCTGCCACATAAGTCAAAGAGTTTTTGACAATTACACTCTCGAAAATTCAATGGAGCTCTGTGTGATGTAAAAAATTATCAGAATACAAGAACTGAAAAGGTCATAATAATAATTATATAAGTGTGCATATTTTGATTTTTTCTGCACATATCACATCAGACAGAAAGATATTGTATCAATAATATAAGTATTGTGAAGAGTGTGATTTGCACATCTTGACACTATGTTGTTATTATATTGTTTGAGTTGATAGTGTAAAGTTTATATTTCTAACACAACGCACATTTTTCCCTATTGAACATAAAAGAACCGAAAGTGTGTGTTATTATGCTATAAAATCACTGTTTGACGTTCTATATATAGACGTATGACGTAATCATTAAACACATGACGTAACCACTAAAATTGTGACGCGCTGACAATAAGAACGGAAACAAATCAGGCGCAATTTAGCTAAATATCAGGTACGGCAGCATTTATTTGTTAATGTCGTGTTAGAATCGAAATAATATATCCAAATCGGTGATTTTATTGCTTGATAACATTACTGTTTGTCGTTCGGATGCGCATCATTATTCACTCGGGCTACGCCCTCGTGATATAATTCCTCGCATCCGAACTCCAAACAGTGATGTTAATGAGCAATAAAATCACAGTTTGGGATATATAATTTCTTAAATAACTTTACTTGATTAAAGAGAGTGATACAGAAGTAGATACATAATTTAAAAATAAAAACCCAAGAACGCCCTCAAACCTGAAATTGTTCATTGTGTTACAGGCTAAGTTTGATTTGGCAGTGAAACAATGTACAGTCTACCCCCTTACACCATCTTAAATGAACAAAGTGTAAAATTAAGAATTAGGAAATCTCAGCATAATATTATGATTAAACAAAGGTCAAACTAAAAAAAAAAGAATTTTTAGAGGGGGTCAGAGGTTATGAATCCACTAGTGTAACATGTGATATTTTCCATTTTAAATGTGTGCATGAGAAACATACACTGTCTTTTACTAAATTGTACAAAAATGATAGTTTCAACTGCACTTTATGTTATCAAATAATACAGGATGAGTATGATGTAATGACTTCAAAGACAATATAAATGTTTAATTGTGACACTAAATATTAATAATTTTTTTCAAGATTTTTCATTTACAGTTACTTGTACATGATATGCAATTGGCTAATATTTTGCGATTAATACAAAGAACTGACGGAGGCAAATAATTTCTAGTGTTTTTCATGAATTCTCACATTCTTTATAACACATTTCAATGGGATATGCATATTATTCTGTACCTGGAAATGAAACACTTAAGGTCTAACTCAAGCATTTTTGAGGAAAAGTGATATATTTGACATCGCAATAAGAGACCAACTCAAGTTAGGCCTATATTGCACTGACAAAATTGAACTACCTGAGATAGACTTTTATTTTAAATGTAAATAAAAAAGGCAAAAAAAGCATAAATTACCCTAAAATTTTCACAGAGTGTGTGTTTGACCTTACATTATCAAAATATGTAAAAAAGTGATTTTTGGTAAAAATGTCACTTAGACCAGTATTGCGCTGAGCCATCGAGATGTAATCACAAGCTCTACATTGCCCAAATATTTACTAGTGACATGTTTACCAGTCACTTGTTTACAAAGGACATGAAAATGTTAACACATAAGTTGATTGATGTCACATCTATTATCTGGAAGAACCTTTGTGTCAAGGTTATGTTACGTATATTTGTTCGAATACTTATAAAGCAATTGAAATTTGGTCAATACATAATTAAATTTTGCTTTCGAAAAATTTATGTTTTTTAATATTATTTTTTTTATTGTCTGTTATTATTATTATTAATTTATTATTATTATTATTATTAATTTATTATTATTGTTATTATTATTGTTATTATTATTATTATTGTTATTATTATTATTATTATTATTATATTATTATTATTATTATTATTTATTATTATTTATTATTATTATAAGGACATAAGATGATTTAAAATCCAATCTAAACAGCAGTTTAGAAAGTTTTTTAATTTTATTTCAGTTCGTAAAGTGTCACGCAAGTTTGGTTTTAAAGAAGTCTCAGATGATGACGACTGGACACTTTACTGGACAGATTATTCTGTGGCCCTGGAACGGGTCATGGATATGAAAAAATACCAGGTAACTTCACTTTACCAAAATAAAGCTCCGATGTTCTCTTTTAATGCACAATAACTAGTCATTTTCTCTCTTATTTTTCTCCAAAAAGAGAGATGAAAATATTTTTACCCATATATATTATCTATCTTCCTATGAAACTTGTCAATGTGAATTTGCAGTCGTTTTTTATGTAATCCCTTGTAATTTAAATGAATTATGGTTACATATTTTACCTGTATCACAATGACCCACAATTAATACGGTCTTTGAAGTATTCAGTATTTATGTTTGGAATTATAATTGAGATTTCTTTTATGTGTAAATTGAAAAATTTTTAAAGACTTCAAGGTAACTGTATAACAGGTGCTCAATTACCTGTCCAAGGTCTTTATGTTTAGTTCAAGTAAGTCACTTACATTAAATGTAACACTTGTTTAACCCTTGAAATTTTAGTGGCAATAATTGCTTAAACATTTAAGTGCAGTCTGAAGACATATTGAAACCAGCTCAATTGAGTAATTTTGACTCCGAAAAAAATTAAAGATTAAAGATATGACATGTCCAATTTGCAGCTTAAATATAAACATTTCCTTATTGTGATCAAAGCACTTCATTGCTTCTAAAGATTTCAATTTCTTTTTATGTTAAGTACATTTATATTGCCTGAAATTTTATGCATGCATTGATTGTATTTAAATCATTATGTATTTTAAATGGCAATCTGAATGACCTAGTGGTTAAAGTCACTGACTTTAAAACTTCATATCACCTGGGTTCAAATCCCGCCAAAGACTATAAATTCCTTCATGAATGGAAGTTATCCAGCCTGCTTATGGATTATATTGGTTATTCTACTTAAAGGGGCAGCTAAGGTCTTGCCTTAAAACCTTAACAGAGTTTCCTTGATTTAAAACCAAACCAAAAATGATAATTATCTAATCAGTATTGTTTTCATTAAAGTGAAAGTGATTGTTGTTTCCTTTGGGCTCAGCCAACACCACAGTCTTACAGAAAGTTTAAAATATTTAACCACTGTGACTTCTTTATTGTCTTTTTTAATTAGAAATACTGTAGGTATCTAATTTATCCTTTTTGAATTTTTTTTTTCACAGAAAATCAATCATTTTCCTGGAATGAGTGAAATTTGTAGGAAGGACTTATTAGCTAGGAATATGAACCGAATGTTAAAGATGTTTCCAAAAGAATACAATGTCTTCCCTAAAACATGGTGCCTTCCTGCAGAGTAAGTATATTATTAATATATTGATAAATATATATAATGATAATGGTTGAGGGCAGATGTCACATTTAATACAATTTTGTTTTGGCATGTACATCAAAAACTGAATGCAATTTAAGTTTCTTATTTCTGCTTGAACTTGATTTATATTAAAATTAGAGGAAAATGGAGAAATACAACACATCCAACACCAGAGCTGGTTAAGGTTATATATTCGTCTACCTGTTTTGGTTCTATCTAACCTTCATCAGAATCTATAATTGATTTATATTAGAGGCATTGAGGTATAAATTTTAAAACATTCTGAAAATGATCTGTACTGATATCATGTGATCATAAGTGGTAATGATTCTGTTTGAACCTGTCATCTCTAGGCTGATAAACAAGCACCCTTAACCACTAGACCACTGTCACACAGTGTTCCACTTGAAGTAAAATACAGTATTTTCTTAAACTATTCTACCTGCAGTATGATAAACTCTTTGGAGTAAAATATGCTGATAATAAGGAATTTATAATCTTAGTCTTAAGAGTAAAAATCACTTAATCCATCCCAGTGAATGAAATTTGAAGGTTACACATTTTTTAGCCCTTAGTTGAATTTCTTAAATGGACTTGACCTGCTTCAATTTTTGACTGTTCATTTTCTATATGAGGGATATTTAGATGAAAATTTCAAGTTAATTAACCATCTGTATAGAGCCTGGTCAGACTCTGGTCGGACTACATGGATGTGCAGGATGGCCTGGCTCTATACTGGTGCAAAAGTCTTATCACTTAAAGTTCCACAGGCTAAGAATTCATGTTAATATAGTAAGACAGAATACTTCTCTAATAAAACATCTGTACTGTTGTTTATAAGTTAAAGAATATTCTGTTGTCATGACAACACCTACTTCACTATAGACATAACAACTTCTAATACTTCTAGACATAACAGGATTTCTATATCTTACTGTCAGTTGTCATAATAAAATGAAGTAATAAATGGTTTTGATAAGGAGCTTTGTCAATTGATCAAGTAATTCTATTGTGAAAAGAACCTGAGCTATTCAGCTCTTATTATAATTGTGTTTAGAATAAGCTTACCCCATAAATTTATAAAAAATAAGAAATTGATGTCTGAGATTATTCTTTTATATTCATAAATGCTTGATTTTTTCATAACAACTTATTTAATGTGGACATTGGATTAGTCTTGCTTTGAATTCAAGACCATTCATTAAAAATAGTAGGGATTTTCATATGAACCATTAGCCTGCTAGCAGTGACTGATTCTGCCATTGTGCCCATGGCAGACCAGCTTACCAATGTCTTCAGGCACATCTGTACAGACTGATCATGGTCTACACTGTTTGCTATTCTGTCAGAACATATTTTGAAATTTTCCCTAAAAATGATGAATAGTTTTGTTCAGATTGTATGATGGACAAACCTATTTTAGATATTAATGTTGTAAGGATTAAGTGCAAAAAAAATTGCATTTGAGGTGCAACAACAGGCTTGGTTTTGTACTGAAAGTATAGGAAAATCATTATTGCCCCAAGCATTAAAATGGCTTTACTTGCCATTGTGTTCAGTCAAACAAGTAGATAAAACAGATAATCTTACACTTTAATCAAAAACTTTAATCATTCAGTCAATAGGATATAATAAAGAATTTCAGCAATATCATGTTTTACATATATAATAGTGATTGTGATCTACATTCCCTTTAAAAATTATATATGTTAGAAATAATTAAATCAGAGTGCTGTTATATTTCCAAAACTAATATGAAAACTTTAACTTTATGAATATGGAATATATATCTGACATAACATATTGACTGACCTTACAGATCCATTAGTATAAATTATGATTTTAAAAAGTATTTAAATTTTTAAGACCATTAAGATTGCTATCATAATCTAGACTTAGGTCTCAATTTATAATTCACGGCAGAGATATTTATGTGATTAATTGGTTTTAAAGTTTATTTCTGTTAACTTTATAGAGATTGACTTTTGACCAATTAAATGTCAAATTTCCTGAATGAACTTTTTGAACTTTTATCTGGTAACAATCCTTTATCAATTTTGGGAATGAAAATATAAAAGTACCCTGGTTCTATAATTGGACTCAAACCATGATCCTCAGGTAAATGAGTACGATGCTTATATTTTAAGTGATAAAGGCTTGAAAATAACTTCATTTTGTTGTAAATATTTTATATTTTAGTTATGGAGATTTCCAAGCATACTGTCGACAGAAGAAAAACAAAACATATATATTAAAGCCAGAGTCCGGTTGCCAAGGTCGTGGTATCTGGGTCACGAAAAATCCAAAAGATGTTAAACCACATGAACATATGATCTGTCAACATTACATGTCTAGGGTATAACTTTATCTTATTCTGTTGAGCTTTAAAACTCTTTTAGAAAAGGGTGTGGGTCTGCAAAATTGGGATTATTTGAGTAGTGAAATTTGGTAAATTTAGAAAAAAAATGATTGTGAAACAGCCAAATTAGGATTTTTTTATTGTCATTTTGAATTATTAGACTTGATTGTGAGAGGAATAGGCCTTTAGGACAGTATAATTCACCCATCTAAAGAAAGGTAAAACTATTGTATTTCACTAACCTGTCTGCAGTCTAGGTAAATGTTTAGCAGCACTTATTTTAAATATACTTGCCTTGTCTGAGGCACAAAAATAACTCTTTTACCAGTGTAAGAAATTGGGATTTGAATCCACTAGGCCGGTCGGACTACCAGACTGGAATATTCACTAGCCTAAAAGACATTTCACTAGCACGATTCATTTGTTCAAACGGTTGTTTATAGTGCCTCTGAAAATACAGTAGTCTGGTTGGGCTTGTTACTGTAAAAAGTTGGTAGCCCGAGGAGAAATTAAGAAGTCAGGGGCTATCGGACTACTGCTAATTTCGAACACTGTTTTACAAGAAGTACATTTTCAAAATATTGAGCATCCTTTCTGACACCTACATCTTTTGTACATTTTAATCAAACTCAAGGTTAATACCCTACTTTCAAAATACAGTTATTAGTCCCCTACCGGTTTACCAGAGGGGACTTTAGGTTTACCCTCCGTCCGTCTGTCTGTCCGTCTGTCCGTCAGTCAGTCCGTCCGTCCACAAAACTGGATCCCGCGATAACACAAAAAGTACTGAAAATATTTTAATGAAACTTGATATATGGATAGATGGCAGTATGGAGATTATGCACGTCTTTTTCTTTTCTTCCTATGTTGAAAATTCTGGTTGCTATGGCAACAAATAGACCAAAAATATAGCAAATTTTACACATAACCTGGATCCCGCAATAACGCAAAAAGTACTGAAAATATTTTTATGAAACTTGATATATGGATAGATGGCAGTATGGAGATTATGCACGTCTTTTTCTTTTCTTCCTATGTTGAAAATTCTGGTTGCTATGGCAACAAATAGACTGAAAATATGGCAAATTTTACACATAACCTGGATCCAGTGATAACACAAAAAGTACCGAAAATATGTTTATGAAACTTGACATATGG
Organism: Ruditapes philippinarum; assembly: GCF_026571515.1. NCBI lineage: Eukaryota > Metazoa > Mollusca > Bivalvia > Venerida > Veneridae > Ruditapes > Ruditapes philippinarum. Next base: position 47,695 of record NW_026854271.1, read on the forward strand.
GTATATGGCAGTATGGAAATTATGCTTATCCTGTTCTTATCTTCCTATGTTGAAAATTCTGGTTGCTATGGCAACAAATAGACTGAATTTCAAGATTTCTGATTCTAGTTTTTAAGTTTTTTCACTGTAAGTTCTTTATTTCTTAAGGTATTTTCTTCAAACTTTAAATATAAGTTGCTTGTCATCAACCACATCATATGTGACAAGGTTTACAACTCTAGCACAAAATTTATCAGAACTACCTCCCTTGAACTTAAAATTTTTATGAAAAAACATTGGTTTTTTTTTAATAACTTCTTTTTCTGAATGCATCTACTTCATACTTCATATAAATGTTTCTTATTATCACTCAACATTTGTGAGTGTTCAATACTCTAGCAAGACTATTTCCAGAATTATGCCCCTTTTGAACTTAGATTTTTTTTTTTTGAGAAATTGGTATTTTTTACTCCAACTTCTTCAATCATGATAGGATTTAAAAATGTTATACTTTGATAACAGGGATGTTTAAAAAATAACTTTAGAGTGTCCTTCAGTCCGTCTGTCTGTACATAAAAACTGTTTCCTGTGATCACTTTTAAAGAACTTTTTCAACAAATTTACTTAAAATAGGAACATAAGTGAATGGCCAATGGCCCTTCAGAATGTTGCTTGGGCTCTTACCGGTAGGGGACTTATGGATTGCTTGCAATACTATGATAATTGCTTGTTATTATTTCGATATTTGAACTTAGTTTCTTTCTATGTATAAATTATTCCGATATTTGAACTTAGTTTTCTTTCTGTGTATAAATTTCTTTTAGTGTATAAAGACTTTGTTATATTCAAAATCCAAGGGAAACTAACTACTAGTTTAAAACAATTCTTTTGCTAAAAAAGAAATCATCAATTTCATTCTTGAAACTTTTCTGGATTTGGGATAGATATAAATATTCATACTTTACTATTGGTTGAAATATGGAAATGTATTATAATTTGTATAAGGAAATCAATGAAATAGAGTTTTTGTTCAGAAGTCATTTTTTTCATGTTTATTTGCAGCCTTTACTAATTGATGGTTTCAAATTTGACTTGAGGATCTACACCCTGGTGACTTCTTGTGACCCACTTAGAATATTTGTGTTCAAAGATGGTCTAGCTAGATTTGCTACCAACAAATACACAGAACCTACTCATAGCAATGTAGTAAGTATTGTATCAGAATTACTTAGTATTCTTTAATGTATGAAAGGATATCTCGGCTTAATGGAAGAATTACTTATCACTTCCCTTTGTTATTTGTGTTATGGTTAAGAAAGCTATTTGATATACTTGTATGCATATATTTGTTTACACTGAAATAATACATTGCCTTGCTTTCCTTGAGAATCATTCATTTTGATTAATACTCCTACCTTTTATATTTCCATTTTATATTTGTGTTTGGCCTGAGTTGCTTGATTATTAAATTAAATGCTGATTTTTTTAACTCTAACTGAGAACTGAGGTCAATTGTCTTTGAATTAATTCATGTGAGGAAACTAATATTCTCGCTTAAGGTAGATAGAGACCTCTACCTAGGTTTTTGCAAATGTCTGCTATAAAAATTGTTTGTTTGGTTATAAAAACTCTTATGATATTTTTTGCCTTTTATTAAAAGACTCATGTTAATGTTTATTGATTTATTTTCACAGGACAATGTTTACATGCATCTCACAAACTATGCTATAAATAAACATAGTGAGGATTTTATTCGTGATGATGAAGCCGGCAGTAAGCGTAGGATTAGTACAACTAATAGATACATGGCAAAGAAAGGGTACGATGTAGATAAAATGTGGGCTGATATAGACGATGTGATAATAAAAACACTTATCTCGGCTCATTCTGTGTTAAAACATAACTACCGCACATGTTTTCCTAATCATGTTAAAGGAAGTGCTTGTTTTGAAATTCTTGGATTTGATGTGATTCTAGATCGGAAACTACGGCCATACGTAATTGAGGTAAGGAAGAAAAATTATATTTCAAAAGATTGACTGTTATAACAGTGATTGACCAACATTTGATGTTGAAAAATGTTTAGGATCAAATATTAATCTGCCTGAAGTATAAAAAGACTATCTCACGTTTTTTTAATAGAGTTGAATGTTACTATAAATTCTGTTGGCTATTCATAGAAATTTCTTTTGGCAACGTAAGATTTTTCTTTCTTTCATGTTAAATTGATTATTAATTGAAAGGAATTGTGGCAATATGTAATCTTATATTTTCTTTCACCATTGTTAAATTACTAAATACCCTTGGTTGGGAAAATAGTAACATTAATTGCTAGGTATGACTGATATGATAGATGTAATAATTAGAATGAAAAGTTAAATGTGTTTTTGTAAATTTGCACATAAGCATCTTTTTATGTGTAGTGGTAGATATCTTTTATCTGAACATTGATATTTTATCATGATGAGTAAGAATTCTAATATTTTAAGGATGAATTGCTAGCTTTCCTTTTTCACAAATTATGTAATGTTTTCTTTCTTTTAAATTTTATGCATTTGAACAAAAGACAGAATATATATGATTATGAAAATAAGATTTTAACACTTAAACTTTAGTTAAAATGGGTTTTTGAATGAAATGACTACTATTAAGTATCATTGTTTACCCTTATATGAAATTCATATAATGATATCGTATACTGAGGTGATGTAAAGTATAAAATGATTAATTTTAAGATATTAATAGCCATATTAAATTTGTTACTTTCTATTCCTGTTTTGAAAAATATTTCCTATTAAAATTGACAATTAGAATTTTCTACCTTCAATATATTTGAAATTGTGCAGCTTTTAAAAACAGAATGGAAAGGGGGGTGGGGCAGGGTGTTCTTGCTCAATGTATGAAATCTATAAATGTTGAATTGACAACCAGCTTATAAACTATCATATAATACAGGTCAATCACTCACCAAGTTTTGGCACAGACTCGGAACTGGATCGGGAAATCAAGGGTGCTCTAGTTTATGACACATTACAGCTAGTTAATTTTGGTGCTTGTGATAGACGGAAATGTATAGAGGAAGAAAGACGTAGGATCAAAGATAGGCTACTTGGCAAGTCAAATAGGAAAGAATCTAGGTATGGAGTACTTAATAGTAACCACTTGCCCCTCATCGCTGTGGGTCGAGTCCAGACAGGGACTTTAGATTCTTTCATGTGAGACAGCTATCCAGCTAGCTTACAGAACGTCAGTGGTTCTACTCAGGTGCATGTTCCTGCCTGAAATAATGCACGGAAGGGGATTTGAGGTCTCCCTCCACCAGTAAAGCTGGAACGTTGCCAAATGACCTATACTGTGTCGGTGTGATGTGAAACCCAATTAAACAAACAAACTTAATAGTAATGCCAATATCTTTCTCCAATTTTCATTAGCTGATATACTCACTGTATTAATTTTGTAAATGTCAATAGGACAGGGCTCTCGTTTGGTAAAATTTGGGGCCGAATATCGGCCTCATTCCCCCACCAAAAAAGTGTGTTTTTTTCCCCCTAAAACCTTAAAAAATCCCCCTTTAAATCCCTTGAAATTAATATTTAACGGGCATAGAAAACGCCGATCGGCGAATATATATTCCGCGAACGGCAACCGGAAATTAGTACGTATTCCGGGAACGGCAATTGGAAATTAGTACGGATATATAAATAAAACATTCCGGACAGTTTTTAGCATTCCAATGTGTCGCACAATTTCAAGTCTTACCCGGGAAAAAAATTCCCCCTTGAATGAAAAATACTTGAAAATCATGCAAAATTCCCTCCTGCATGGACCCTGGCCCCAGTCTCAAAATGCTAACGAGAGCCCTGTAGGAAATTTTCACTAAAATATCCAGATTAAAAGTAAAAAAGGGATATTTGCAATTTTGTTACATGTTGCTTATAAGATATATCGTAGAACATGCCTTCTTTTGATATTATGTAACTTTCGCTAATGATGGTCATCATTTTTATGTCCTTCAGTGAAAATTCCCTTTCATTGTCAGAAATTTTACAGGAAATTTTAGGCTGATGTAAAACATTAGGAAAATGTCTGAAATTAATACCAAACAATGTATACAATAAATTGTTTGCTCTTTTCACTATTCCTGTCTTTTAAATTAAATTTTTTGTTTAAATTTCACATTAACTACAATCATGATATTTTTAATAACAGATATAATATTTATCATTTCAGGGAAGAATTAGATCTTGCTCAACAACAATATATAGAATCTCTTGATAAATATGAGAGTAATCACTTAGGTAACTTTCGTCGTATTTATCCTAATCCTGGCTCGGAGAAGTATGAGAAATTCTTCCACAGTAGCGGAACTTTATTCCAGGAGACAGCAGCTTTCAAAGCCAGGAGTGAACTTGCCAGGTTTGAAACTTTATATTTTATAGTTTGTATCATATTTATAACCAAGGTTAAGCTGTTATAGAAACTTAGTATGGTTGTGTTTAAGGTTTATGGACCTCGAATTAAGCTTTGGGTAAGGCAGATAACTGATTTGGTTGAAGGCACAATTGAGTCTTCAAATCATTATTTTCAGGTCAGTTGTTAACCATTTTTAGCTCACCTGTCACAAAGTGACAGGGTGAGCTTTTGTGACCGCTTTTCGTCCGGCGTCCGGCCGGCATCCGTCCGTCTGTTAACTTTTACTTTAAATGACATTTCCTCATCAACCACTAAGCCAATTTCATCCAAACTTCACTTGAATGTTCCTTTGGTGGTCACCTTTAAAATTTGTTCAAAGAATTTAATTCCATGCAGAACTCTGGTTGCCATGGCAACCGATAGAAAAAACTTAAAATATCTTCTTTTAAAAAATCCAAAGAGGTAGAGCTTAGATATTTGGCATGAAACATCTTCTAGTGAATGTCTATCAAGTTTGTTCAAATAAAAGGCCTGGGGTCAAAATTGGTCCCGCCCCGGGGGGGTCATTGATTTTCCCTATATGCATATAGTAAAAACTTAAAAAAATCTTCTTTTAAAGAACCCAAAGAGCTAGAGCTAAGATATTTAGCATGAAATATCTTCTAATGGGTGTCTACCAAGTTTGTTCAAATAAAACCCCTGGGGTCAAAATTGGCCCCGCCCCAGGGGGTCATTGATTTTCCCTATATGCATATAGTAAAAACTTAAAGAGTCTTCTTTTAAAGAACCCAAAGAGCTAGAGCTAAGATATTTAGCATGAACCATATTCTAATGGGTGTCTATCAAATTTGTTCAAATAAGAGCCCTTGGGTCAAAATTGGCCCCGCCCCGGGGGTCATTGATTTTCCTTATATGTGTATAGCAATAACTTAAAAAAATCTTCTTTGAAAAAACCCAAATAGCTAGAGTTTAGATACTAAGCATGAAACATCTTCTAGTGAGTGTCTACAAAGTTTGTTCAAATAAAAGCCCTTGGGTCAAAATTGGCCCCGCCCGGGGGTCATTGATTTTGTTTATGCGTATAGCAAAAACTTAAAAAATCTTCTTTGAAAAAAACCTAAATAGCTTGAGTTTAGATATTAAGCATGAAACATCTTCCAGTTAGTGTCTACAAAGTTTGTTCAAATAAAAGCCCTGGGGTCAAAATTGGCCCTGCCCCAGAGGACATTGATTTTCCTTATATGTGTATAGCAAAAATTTAAAAATCTTCTTTGAAAAAACCCAAATAGCTAGAGTTTAGATATTAAGCATGAAACATCTTCTAGTGAGTGTCTACAGAGTTTGTTAAAATAAAAGCCCTGGGGTCAAAACTGGCCCCGCACCAGGGGTGTCATTGCTTTTAGCTATATGTGTATAGTTAAAACTTAAAAAATCTTCTTTTAAAAAACTCAACGAGCTAGACCTTAGATGTTTAGCATGAAGCATCTTCTAATGGGTGTCTACCAAGTTTGTTCAAATAAAAGCCCTGGGATTTAAACTGGCCCCGCTCTGGGGGCCTATATACAGGTGAGCGACTTCAGGGCCATCATGGCCCTCTTGTAAATTCTGTTACTGGTGTCATAAAGAGAACATTTACGATCCAGTAGGGCTTGTACTTCAATGATCCCTGTACTGACAGGCAGACACCTTAAGGCATAAGTTCACCTCAATCATTGAAAGCCGCTATTGTCCTCTACTGCTAATTTAGTAGACACGTATAGTGAAGGTTGTGCTTTCTTGTAGGAAAAAAGTACTGGTATTGAACAGAACATAATGTGTAAAGCGTAATTATGTGACATACTTGCAGATACTGTAAACTGTAACAACCAAACAAACAATATAATTCTAAGAAAAGGGGTATAGGATGCCTTTGAACTGCTTTTAATTTGATTGTTATGTAATTCAGAAGTGACTCAATTAGCATGGAAAATAAGTCTTGTTTTACCCATTTGTGTTTGCATGACTAGGAATCTTTACTTTCTTAGTTGCAACCTGAATAGTTACACAATAAAACAGAGAAAATGAACAATGTTCTTGACATCTATTTCACTAACCTTAAATTGGGAAACAGACCGAGTTAAACATCATATTTTTTACATTTAACAGACAACAAAGAGAAGAAATCTCTCGTAAAAAGGAGAAATTGGAGGCGATGTTGAAAGGGAAGAAGAGCACAACTGGTGTAGCTAGGCCAGAGAGTCCAGGAAGTAGAAGAAGGAGGTCATTACGCAGAACAACAATGCCAGCAAGAAGAATACAGTCAAGTTCTAGAACAAGCTTAGATGTAATCATTCTTTCCTCTTTATTACCATGATATACAGTATACATAGTGCCCACAGTTTATCATAGCTAGCAATACTTATTTTTTGTTATTTTTAGTGCAAAAGTTTTGAGAAAATTTTATTGAAAACACATGAACAGCATTCCAACATTAATTCAAAGATATCCATAGTTTCATACATATTATTTTGATTGTTACACTTGGATATAATCTAATTTATATTGGTATTTTGTAACAACTTTATGTATATTATAAGAAATACATCTAATCATGTGTGGACATGAGGTTGTGTTCTACTTTTTTGCATTAAGAAACCATACAGACTTAAATACATGTATAGGTTAGTTATCAATCTATGATTCAGAAAAAATTTGTTAGCTATTTTGAGTTGAGATTTTTGTGTAGACTAAGTTTTCTGTAAACAGTTATTCTGTGATAGTACAATTATGTTGACTATAACAAGTGCTCATAACTTATATTTCTACATTAGATGTTGAGTAATGAATCGTCACAGTTACAAATCAATATAGATGAACCAGTAGACACGAAAAAACCAATGGATATTTTAGAGGAAGAGGAACTGGAGCGTATAAGTGGTCTTCTACAAAGAGATAACCTTGTAAGGGGGTTGGGCATTGTGGAACATGTGTACCGCCTACTTCATTGTACACCAGGTACAATGGGTGTGTTAAAGTCAGAGCCACGCCCACTTCCTCCACCACTGGTATGTATTCTTAATACTAAAGGAGCTTGGCAAAACAAGATTTGTTGAAACACGTTGATTCACAGAAATAAGGGAATAATTTTTATTTATTGTGGAATCTGAATAGTAGCAAAAGTTAACACCTGAAATATTCTGTACAATAGAAAATAATGTAACTTGCTTTCACTAGATGGCCTTGAATCACTGCAATAGAGAAAGAATAGTTTATAAATCACTCCACTTAACTTGCCAGCTTTCTATATTTAGCTTTAGATGATATTTTTAGACAAAATAGTGGTATTTATAAAATTTAGATGGAAATATCTAAAAATTAAAAATTGCTACAGAGCAATTTCCTCTGTTAGAAAAAATAGGATTTTTACTGAAATTCTTTGTTTTATGTTTAGTCAAGATTGAGAACAGGGTATCGGATTTCTCTTGTAAGTTTTCAGTATTGTCTTTAGAAAAAATCTGTCTAATAACCAAACAATTTTCAGGCTGACTTTTAAAACAAACTAATTTTTACCCTTACTGTTAAGGTATAGTGCTGGCAAGAACATTCAAAAGGGGAGATAAGCGTGTTCCATCATTTAATATTATGATGTACATGTACTTAAATAAAACTTCAACTGAAAACTTCCCAAATCAGTCCCTTTTACATGAGTGAAATTATGGATAGACTGTTAATTAACAAAAATAAACTTTAAAATCCTCAAAGGTCTTGTTACTACGAATTAGATTGACCATGTTAGAATATGTCACTGGGTTGCATGTAGTTCTGATCAATTTCTAGAGACTTCTCTTTAAAAGTATTATTAAAGTTGCACCTTTGACCAAACATTACACAAGTTTATACATGTATAATTACATTCTTGAAATTTCAAATATATTTGTTTTTTGTTGAATAGCATTCTCTTCAATTTTCTATTCAAATACATGTATAATGTGGCTTTCTATTCAATACTGAATCGCTTGAACCATGTTCTGTAACATAAAATCATTATGTCAGGAAAGGTTTTTCTGAAAACTTAGCACATGATTTCACAATAATGATATGTGGTAGACAGGCTATTTTTAATTGTTTCTTGATTACTTTGGTGCTTTTGAAAGCCCACATTTATTTCTTAGATGTGTATACATTATTCTAGTTTGAACTGGGTCATCAGTGTAGCACTTTGTTACTAAATCAGTAAATGAACCAAAAGCCCAAAATCTAATTTTGTTGTATAAGGATTCTTTTGTGTATTATATGTATTAGGTTAATTCAGGTTGTTCTTGCAAGCATTATGCCATGGCCTAACAAATTTACAACGTAATGCAATATTTTGCATGATAATTATACTGAAATATGAATGATTAGTGATAAGATAATTAAAAAGATATGTGTTCTCATAGGTCGTTATCAGGCAATATAGCAGTTTAAAAATTCAAGAGGTAAAATATACTTTTTATGAACAAATGTTGAAGGAAACAAACCACCCTGTTGGTTAGAATAATGCCTTGTTTCTTAATCCAATTTACTAAACCAACATTTTTTTTTATACCTTCCTTTGCATGTGTTTTTAAGGTTGTTTATTTACTTGTTTTATTTCCTATTAGATAGTGTCAGGTAACAATACATTTACTCTGTACAATTATTAAAGAGGTATCTCTTTTCTAACTCATTTATGTTTTTAAAGAATCTAAGTTGTTAGGCAGCAGAAAATTATAACATAAAACATGTCAGGATTTGCATATTTTAACGTCTGTTAAATATATATATGTAAAAAATGTTACTTTTGATATATTTTACTTTGGTTCATTGGCAGAAATTGGAATAATTAGGAACTAACTGTTACCTCCATCTCCCTCTTTCTTTTACCATCCTGTGTTTAATGTAAAGAAAAGGCATGTTGTTTTTTTATTATATTTAAGATGTCAACATATCCAGAAAAATGATAAAAAATCAATAATTCTTTCTATTTATAAGAAAGTACTTACTGCCTTTATAATTGACAAGGTTTATTTACCTCAATATTGACCCTTTTGATATCCTTGGCTGTAAGGTATAATCTGGTACTTTATGGATTTATGTCTTCGGAATATATGTTCCTGTAAGTTATCTTTCCCAAATTTTTACAAAATTTAAATTGCTTAAAATAAAAAAAACATAACTTTAAGACAGTCATAGTGGCACCTACCATAATAAATAGAGATAACTTACTGCTGAAACTTTTGTATTTACATATATTTTTGTGTGGAATTATTTGCTTGATGATATCCCTTTTTTTTTTAAACAATTGTTTTCCATAAAAGACCAAAAACAAACATAACTGCATTTACATGCCATTTAGGTGAATTACCCAATGCTTACGTCTGTATGTACAGAAAGTACCGGAAAAAATTATGCTAGGTTTTCGAAGTTGTGAATTGAATGTTTGTAAATTTAATCAGTTGTCTCCCTTATTGACTGATTATGAAATAAGTATGAATATTTTATTCAGTTGCTCTCTTATTGAGTTATTTTATTATAAATATGCATATTTTTATCAGTTGCCTCCCTTTTTCTTAAATGTAAGTATGTTTGTTTCAATCAGTTGCCTCCCGTTTACTTAAATGTTGACTTATTTGAATCAATTATCTCCCATTACCAACTTTTTTTTAAAAGTATGAATTAATTTCAATAAATTACCTCCCTTTCTGACTGATTTTAATAAAGTATGTTTGTTTCAATCAGTTGCCTCCCTTACTGACTGATTTTAACTATGGGTATATTTACAACTTTCCGGTAAGTAAACACACGCATTGCACGGGAAATGGTCATTGCACAAGTTTTTTTAAACTGGTATTTTTAATTAAAGTTACTGTTCAGGGGGAGCAAGTTAATGTTGATGTCTTTAGACTTTTGTAGAATGTTCAGTTATAGAGTTTTTGGCACATGCTATGTTCAAGTTTAAACTGACTTTTAGATAGTGTATGATGTTGCATGAATGCATGTAGTGTTCAACTGCATTTGCATGTTTACTAAGAATAAATAACTACAACAAAAAAACAAAACAAAAATTAATGTAGATATGTCAAAAGATTTTACAAAAAATTTATTTATAAAAAATAACTTTGAAAACAGTTATTATTTAAGAATACTTAATTTATACTGACGAAAATAACTTAATATATCAGTCATTTTAATATCATTAATGATAGTTTTATAAAAGAATGTTGTTAAGACACTCATAAGACTAAATGTATTCATATACGTACATATAAACATTGGTTTATTGACATTTAGATATTCTAAAAGTCTCGATTTTTATCAGATTTTTACCTATAATCCAAGAAATATATAACCTTGCCAATTTAAATAACCAAACATATCTCAGCTTGCAGTCCGACCAGACTCTACAGCTTAGTTTAAGGACTAATAACAAAATCTATATATTTATCAATACATGTAGTCAGTTCAATATTTAATAAAGAAGGGAAAGTTGTTAATAGAAACACAGCATAACATTGGGACAGGGTTAGGGTTGATGTTGAACTGGTAATAACTATCTTAACTTAAGTTGACTAAAATCTCTATGATTAAAAGCAATATCCATTTATTATTTTCTATTAGGGTGTTTTTGGTCAGGGCCAAGGTCAAGGCCAGGTAATAAAACAAGCTCTGTTTGATAATGCTGCATACATTTATTTATTTGCTCTGTGGTGATTTGTAAAAATGCAGACATGGCAGTTAAAAACATAACCCCCAAGAAAATGCTGCCTTTTCTCTTTTTTTTGACAAACCTTTAGCAAAGGTGTTTTTTTATGTAATTGTATTAACTACATTTTATAGTGCTCTGTATATAATTTTACTAGACATGCTTGCAAATCATATCATTTGTCATCCAATCAAAAAAATCTTGTCATCCAATGGTGAATAAATTCCATTGATATGCCATATTGTTGATTAATGATAAGTAAAAGGCCAACTTTTTTACTGAAAGGCAGAACAAATGAAAACATATCTTCTAATAAAGTTGTTTTAATTCATGAATGTCATTCTTATATATTAAACGTTCTGAAAATTATGTTTTGAAAACATCAAAATAAATATAAAGATTAATATAGTATAAGAATATTGTTTAGGTTTTGAGATTGCATAATTTAAATTTGATCTGTGATATAATAATCTTTTATTCATTTCTGCTTAGTGTATTTTTATTTTATTATTGATGACAAAATTATAGTCCTATATTTATAATAGTCTGATTTTAATAAAGTGATTTACTATATCTGTTACAGAAACTGCAGTATTTTTAAAAAAATATAAATGAAACAGACTTGTCAGGTTGTCAATAAAGAACGTATTTTATAGAATTCCTTTAGTTATACAGATTAGTGTCATGGTCATTAATAGGCTAAGTTGTACAATACAGAATAATCAGTTTATACCTGTCTCAGTATTTTTATTTTATTACATTAAATGCAGATGTTAAAATTGTCACAAAAGACAAATACAGCTATTATTGTCAATAATTCTTAAGGAGCATCGTTACGTACTTTTAATAGATCTGGTATGAGTCTTGCTGTCAGTGTAAAGATTGGACCTATTAGTGTAACCTTTGATTAAATTACTGTGAATATATATCAATTGTCAATGGTTCCAAATATTTTTTTAGCCTGCAAAAACACAAGAGAATGTAAAGATATCAAAGAGGAAGCCTTCCACCTCTCATGCACATGATGACTTGAGATCCACGTGCACAAAATTATGTCCGCCTAATTGCCCATTGAAACACCACGAAGTTGTGAGTCTGCCATAGTGTTTACGTATTGTGTTGTAACCCAGATGACCTCTATCAGAGGTCATTTTATTTGGCTCTTCCCCCCTCCCGTAGAGCAAGAGAATTATTGTATTATTGATAATTATTAAGATAGCATTTTAGTTACCTTTTAGTTCAAGCTATGAAGAAAACTGTACATTTTAAGTTTGAATATACTCTAGACAGCCCGTATATTTTTTGTACCTAGATGAATTTTTATCAATTATTTTTACTTCAAAGTCTTATTTTTTTAGCCTTACATAGTATTTATTAGCATAGCAACGTTCTGATTTTGCATTGTTTCTGTGTGATTTTATGTTAGATATGTTTGACAATATAGCTGTGAATATTGTACATATCTATATATATTTATCTTTCGAAGCTTTGATAATTATCATTTCAACTACACAAATATGCTTATTCTTGAATGGCCCCTAAACCTTTAATGTTTCGTTTCATGACCATAATATGTTGAAATAAATTCTAACTAACTTTGTTAGTGTTTCTATATGATACAATGAACTTTTACAATATGTGCATCATACAAACAAAAATAGTGAACGAATTTCATATTTCAAAATACATCTCTTTTTGTTTTGGTCATTTAAAAGTTAGTGTTTGTTCATTTGGCGATTCTTCCAAAGTATGTTAGCATTCGTGAAGGGTTTCCACTGAGGTCCAAAAGCCTAACAGCATGAAAATTGATTTTACTCATAACAACTGGGGTACTTTTAGAACAAAAAGAAATATACTCAGCAAATCAAAAGTTGAATATTTGGTACAGTCATAGCCTGATTTGAGGTAACTGTAATTTAAAAGGCTTTTCATGTTTGGGTCATTTGTCACAATTTTAATAATTATTCTGGAAGCTGAATTTACACACTTGTTAAACCACCATGTACATCCAGTAATGCCGGAATGTGAAAATAATGCATGAATTGTGCAATAGTAAAAGACACAGATTCATGCAAATTTATGATTAAATCAAGCTCTACAGTAAGTAAATCAATATATTTTATAGATAATCAAATTGAAAGGAATGGATAAGCACATACTGTTGCTGAGACATTGTATTTTAAACCTCTTTAAAAAAAAACTTCAAGAAAGTGTTTGTTTTTTTAAGATCATTCATGAGAATGATGACCTGAATTACGTCTTGAATGTGACTTTTGTGTTTTGTCAATATGTATGAATATAATTACGACATACGTATATATTACATCATTGCTTTTGATATTCGGTAAACCTGAAACATTTGCCAAACTGCTCGTGAAATATTACTGATGTAACAGATAGATTGTGATAGAAAATTTTTTGGGGCAACGCCGATTTTATGCTTGATGCAACACAGGAACGATGGTTACCTCATAAAAAGTACCAGTGTCATATTTTATCTGCTTCCATTTAGAATAATTTGACACTAGTAGCTTGGCAAATGTCAAGGTATACTAGTTTTAAATGCATTATTGTACCCAATAATTTGGATAAAAGTCGTCTTCGAAACGGTACTCGATCAGGTCTTCATTTTCTTGAATGATCTTAAAAAGTAAACATATTCCTAGACATATTTGTAATGTTGGTTCAAGTATAATGTCATAGAAGGTGTATGCATTTATTCATTTCTTTTCTGTTGGTTTTCTATTTTTCGGTTTACTAATATCTGTTATTCGTTTTGGCCATAGCTCTCTGTTGCACGATACCTGTGTTATTTTCACATTCTTCCGTTACTGAATATGGACGGAGTTATTGGTCCAGATCTACATGAAAGGGTACATGTGCAGTAATTTAAAAATAAATAAAAAACTTATTCCCAGTCCTGTCACGGTTGAGTTCCTTGAACGTTAACATATAAGTAGTAAATGTGATATGATATTCATAAATGTCTTTAAAAAGAGACTATTTTAAGCATGTCAGACTTTAAGATTTCATCTAAATACAAATGTACTATTAGTTACACCTGACATATCTTTGTTGATATTTTCATATTGATTTTCAAAAATCAATCAATTATTTAAGGTTATTTTTTATTTTTAAACTGAATTAAGGTGAAGCACTTTGAAAAGTTTAACATTCCAATTGTTTACTTAATAAATGATTCTGTAAAAGACGAACAATTTAAGAGACAGATAGATATAGATATAGAATAGTTAGAATTTAGGGGTAATGATGTCAAAACTATCTTGTTAATTATATACCCCTGCTTTATCATTTTGAAAAAAAGTTCTTTTCCTCTAAATAGTTTATTTTAGGGGCTGATTAATCTCTTATCTCCCTTTATTAACCAACAGAACGTAAAACACAATATTCGGAGGCTAGCCTTGAGAAATCTTGGCAGTCCTCAGGTATGTCACCTTTACTAATAACCATTTCTAGATTAACTGTCGGACAAAAATCTACATTTTTTCTAAACTTCTACTTGGCTGCCATTACTTATTTAAGGTTAGGTTGTCAAAACACCATGTCAGAATCAGATACTCTCAATGTTGATATAGTATTGTCTAGAGAAAACAGATAAAAAATGCAGGCTCAGTAGTTTTTACTTTGTGTAGAAATGGTTTACTAAAACTAGGTTATTTTACTCCCTGTCCTGAGCTACTTTTGATATTTCTTATTTACATTATATTTGTAATGAGCAACCAATGGCAGCCTCGTTAAATCTTTCCTCTTTCTTAGTATACATACATATTTCTCTTTAATGCTGATTTAGATATTTTATTTACTGTAGAGTAGCAATTTTTTCCCTAAACTTAAATGCTGATTACAGCTTCTTACTATTAAACGACAGCTCTTCCTGTTTTTTATACGCATTTTTGGTGCATTTTTGGTTCATCTGGTCGATAAAAGCCTCTCAAATTTCTTTTGCATTGAATTATTATCAAGTAGTGTTATATCCTTATAATTTTTTGCCTTAAAAGTTAGGTTGGAATCTTTGCAAAGTTCTGATATAGAATTGACTTTAAAACTCATTTCATTTGCTTCAGTGATGCTTTGCTCTTGTGCTGAATGAGTAACAGAGCTAACACCATCACTTCTATCTACTCTACGTGTGAACATATACATGACAACGGTTCCCCCAATCTCTTTTTTTTTGCGAAAGAATTTCATTTTTGACGTTCAGCACTTGCTATTTCACTTCGATTCAATATATATTGGGCTACACGGGAGCATTTGGTATCTGTGTGGTAAAATGATTTTAAATCGTAGAAGTAGCCTTAAATTTAAAACTTAGATTCTTGAATCTTTAGGCCAGTTTAAAATAATAGAAATGACCAAATGTCTCGTCAATTTTATTTTGGTTTTGTTGTGAATCTCTCTGCATTTATGTGATACATGAACACGATTCGGCTTATTTCAAAAAGATATATTAAAATGAGTATCAGTTTTGATTTAAAACATGAACTCTGTTTGTTTATTAAACAAGATTATTATATGATGATTTATTTAGTGCATATGAATCCCATAAGTGCTGAATTGTAGTGTAGTTTTTTGTCATTTCCTTTCCCGTCTTTTATCTTAGATTTCTTTTTATTTTCCTCTCCTCTTGCACTTGGTAGGAAAATCAAAGATGGCTGTACACAAATCGGCAGATGGACTCGTGCCTTTCTGGACGACAAGCTCCTATTCGTATAAAGGACAAACAGTACTATAAAAAGCTTCTTGATCGATATTTCGGTCACAATCATGCATTAGCAAATGAGAACAATTCTCGTTTAGACAAAACCATATATAGGTCAAATCGTAACTTTGCCGGTCGTGGTATTAATAATAAGGAAGATCTAAACCGTCAGTTTCCGCATGTGAGACTGTCATACAGCAGTAGTGATAGAAAAGTGTTGCTCACTCATGAGCCCTATATACTGGAAGGCTCTGATACCGAGGAAGTTTTTGAACTGGAGGTATGTTGGACCTTGGCATAGATAAAAGTTCAAGGTCAGGCTTTTTGGCCCTGATTGAATGGTGTGAAGTTTTGCGTCTGAAACTAATGCTTTAAAAAGGCGGAGTTTGTTGTCTCTATTAGAGTTTGATCATTAAAATATTAATGTTTGTTTTATTTACGTTTTTGTTTAAATTCTGCTATTTACTGAGTTTCTTTTGCTTTTTGCATGTGTTTGGCGGATTGTTAATCAGGCAGAATTATGCATGCAACCGAGTGTTTTATCGTCACCTTTTGAAACACAATGTTACAACAGCCATCTTTGTATAGTAATACCATTCACTAGCTTTGCCTTCAATTAATTCTTTTAGTCTTATTACTTAATTAATACATTATTCTTTGCTTTTTATGCACTAATACAATTAAAAGTTAAATTACAAAAGTAGAAAATGTAGGCTATCAAGTATAGATAAATAAGACTTTTTCTTTATAGATTATTTAGTTAAAAATGAGTATATGATAGTAAACATCTTGGGCGGATATTTTGCATGACAAAAGTGGAATCGGATTACCTGTACTATCTGCATGTTGTCTATAATTTATGCATGTAATCTTTTTTACTGAAAATGCTATTTTGAAGGAAAGCTTTAACGAGAATTGCTGGTCAAAATAATTATAATTTGCATGAATGTGACCATAATTATGATTACTTCTAATGCATTCCATTAAGATATACAAAATATTGTACTTTGCGATTTATTATTCATAATAAAATTGATAGATCTATATAAATTGACAAAGAGTTTTCAAGGCCACGCGAAGCTGATGTAGGGTATCACATACCAAACGTATAATTCTTTTATCTTTGTGGCCTTTTAAAAAAGTCGTACATGCTTTTCAACAATAAGCACCGGTACTTCACTTCATCAAGATTATTGCAATACATCATTAGGAAAGTATGAGGTTCAGGTTTTCAAACAGAGCTGCCTTGATTTTCATTTTCCAACTCTTCACTGGTCTGACTAGGTAACTTGGCTTGAAAGTTGAAATATGTAATATCAAGATAAAAAATTGCAGGCTCAATTTTACGATCACAGTAGTAAGAACAATCTACTTGGCAATATAATTTTGTTCAATGCATGAACACTTAAGAGCCAATTCTTGATTTTCTGGAAAACAATGACTACCTTTTAACCCGTGATCGTTTATGTGGGGGCAGCATTATATTTCTCCTTTTTATATGACTGTCATTGCAGCCTTGACTTGGTTGATTTATGTTAAAAATCTTACGCAATCCTTTAAATGCACTGATTACAACGTTATATTGGCATCAGTGAAGCACAGAACTAGTCAATAAATCTGCCTGACAACTCAATGTCAGTCATGTAAAACAAAGGGCAGAAATTTTAAATCCAAGACTGGATAAATATGTACATAATATAAATTATTTTTTCAAAATTATTACTCTTCACTTCTTCACATTAGCTTTGTGTGGCCAATACGAAACTCTATTTTTAAGATTACATTATTTTCAAAGTGAAATTACAAAATTCAGTTTGTTTTTTTTTGTAATTTATTTAATGAAAAAATCCCGGTGAGGCCAGTCAGATCTGGTTTTGCTCACTCTTAGCTAACAAGTGTCACATTTTTTCCGCAATATTGTATGAAATATTAGTATGTATTATTGTTATTGACCAAAGACATAATATGTTATATGTTTGGGCTTAGCTGTGTGGGTGTTTGGGGTTCCCTGTAACAAATGTTTCAGGACGCCTTTGTTGTTTATGGAGGTGGCAGATTTGTATCTAAACTAATAAACATGTTTGTGTGAAAAAATCTCCATACTTACCCCATTTAAATTCTGTTCCAATGTGACCTTTAAAAAATTTACGCTTAAAGAATAAAGTGCATACTTAAATAGTTACTAAATCTGTGTGTTTACAAAAGATAAAAAGCTGTTTAAAGGGAAAAAAAACCATAAATTTAATATAAAGCAGTCCCTTTGTCTTGACTGCAGTTTACTTTATTATTATCATTTTATCATTTATTTTTTGGAAGCCTAAGTGTTACTTAAATGTTCGGCCTTTTGCAAAAGATCACATTGGAATAAATGACTCAATATAGATGCATGTATGTACCACAATTAAATTGCATGCATTGCAAATATAACATTTAGGAACCTACATTATCTTAACCACTTATCTCTTAATTAATGGTTTGATGTGTGCTGTGATTAATTTAACATATACATGTACTAACAACATTCTTTTATTCAGCATTCAAACAAAGTGTTTCTCTATCTAAATGTTGATATTTTGGCTATAATTACATTACATGAAATTCGTTTGTGGCCTTTCTGTGCATTCTTACAACATTAGGCAAGACTGGTTTTGGAGCATGCATCTGGCTGAATTAACTGTTGTTGTTAATAGTTGATTGTCTTTTTGGCATTGTTACTTGAAATGTTACCGAATTGTCTTTTTGGATAAATTTCTAAAAACTTAAAATTTTCAAAGTAATTTTGTCAACAATGTAACTGTACATGTAGGTTTCCTGTGCATGTTAAATAAAAAAATCTATATCTGAATTAATACAAGAACAATTTTTTGTGTGAAATCACCTTTAAAATCTTTAATAAATATTCTCTGAAGTATATAAAATCTTACATCATCACTTGTGTAATCACCAACTAAAAGTATTTAACACCTCATTATCCAGGTTAATCCTAATTGACTGCTTTTCTCCATCTTTCTGGTTTATTTTCAGACAGAACAGGATTGTTCCGGTCAGCGTGTAGATAGCCAGATTAGTGTAGGTGCCGGTAGTTACACGTTGCAACCGGATCGCAGTGTAACATCTGTTATGTCCGGCCTTTCAAATGGCAGTGGTCAGACCGGCACCTATGGTTTGATCAACGATCTTGGCGGTCTATCGCAGCCGAATCAAATCGGCTCCAATAGCTCTACAAGTTCTCTTTCAATGACCTCACAAGCTTCGTTGCACACGCACTCAAACACTCACACCACAACTAACATCTGTCTGTACCCACCCCCAAACCCACTAGCTAAGCCCATTTTACCGGCTACGACCGGTTTGTCAAAAATTGTACAAATTTCAAACAATACTGTCTCCACATCTCAGCCTGGGCATGGTGGTCGCAGTTGGACGCACAAGTCAAGTACCGCTGGGAACCTTGGTAGTGTCAATGAAAGAACGGTTCCTTCTTACCAGGTGAGACATGACTTTTGAATAGGGATTTAACTTTATTAATTTGTCTAGATGTTATATGTTACATGTTTATTAATACTGGCAAAGATCTGTTTTAAGGTACATTTTTCTCATGCAGAAGTAAAGGAAAATGGGATACGAGTCTTGTTCAATGTTCATGCCTTTATGCAAAAAGATATTTTTCTTATCAGCTTACAAGCAGCAGATATACATTGTACACCAAGTATCTGATTCACTGGTCAATCTTGTATATGCACATAGTTCTAATTATTTTCATTATTATTTATCATTTATGTTCATTTTACCATAGAATTAGCAATCACTTACATGTACAACTGCATAGTGAGTTTACAAAAGAAATATTAAATACACTAGCGCTGATTTTTGTAGAAATAAGCTAGAAATTTGAAATTGTTTTGTAACTGCTCGAAATTTGTTTATTGCACTGGCTTTTCATTTGCAGTGAAGCGTGCTTATTCAGTTGTTAAAAAGATAAAAACATATTTATCATAAGACGGAGAACATTTATACTCTTGAGCTTGCCTGCTGTTTGACTTTAAATCCCAAATCAAGATACAAAATTTAGCTGATATATGGCTTTCAATTTTCTTATGTATTTCCATTAAAAATGCCTTACTTTTATGTACAACAATTACTAAATTAAGTATTTTACATTTCTTTAATTTTGTCAGGAATGATAAATTACATGTTTAAGTAGAATTATTATGAGAAAAAAAAATTGTGGCAAAGGAAAGAGAAACTTAAGTACATTTGATATTTGCTTGGTTATTACATTTGTTCTTATAATTCATTTTCATTGTAAACAGAGAAACAAGTTTATTCGTAAGCCCCTTGGTAGCACCGGAAGGGTAGGTGGTCCAAGTACGGTGATACCCGATTCTGAATATAGGAATTTGTCATCATTACTTGAAACTGAGGCTGAACGAAACCGGATTCTTGCAAGAAATGGTTTTACAAGTAACAGTTCAACGGATAATCGTCCTGACTCAATAACGCCAAATTCAAATCAAAAGAGAGTACTAAGTGCCTCTGGTCAACGTAAGGATAATGGTAAGGATTTACACTATTGATTTGTTCTCAGGGCTGTCCTCCTGAAATGTTTACTTATGTTTTCAACTTCTGTCATGTACAAATAAGAAGTGTTAAGAAACTCGGTCCAGAATCTGATGTTTAGTAAAGGCCACATATTACACACAAGCTACAGACCAAGTTTTGTGGTTCATGGTCCATTAATTGGTTTATTCTGTTTAAAAGATAAACAGATAAATGATAAATAAAAGTAAACAAAGAAATATTTATAATTACTGTCATCGTGGCCCTACTTTACTGTTAGTGCCTTTATTAGTGCACTAGCATTATGAATTTGAAAACATTGTGAATATTTCAAAGGTTGAGCTATGTTATTGAGTATGCAACATGCATGATGTTGTTTGTTACACCTTTGATGTAAGGCATGAGAGCAAGAATTTTAACTTTGTAAACTTTATTTATGCCATATCAGCGGAAGCAATAACTCAATTAACCTCCCAAAAGAAAGTTTTGGTGGTTATTTGTTTCCCCAAGGATAATGCCATTGATAAAGATCTAGTTGGTTTCTGTATGATTTGCAAAGATATACAAAGAGATATAAGAATTTTTTAGATTCTGTGTCACAATATCCGTTTGTTTTCTGAACGGGTCAGTTGAGCATCTCACCTAGGTATAGTAGAAACAAACTCCAGGTAATAGCCCTGCACTTTGGGTTAGTCAAATAGTAAAACCCTTCCTAAAAGCCATTGCACTGCGAGTTGGACACATCCACATTTTTCGGCACCGAAATTAAACCACCGAATTTTCTGGCTCTTTTTGGACAAACATAATTAAAAGCTTGACTGGTGTATCGGTCATTCAACATTCAGAACCATTTGCTCTCATGTCTGCATGATTGTATGTAGAATGTAGTGTTTGCACCTTTTCATGTATTACAATAAGATATACTATCCATTTCTCATCATCGAAGAAAATCGTTTCATTTATATAACTTACCTCACACATTTTTAATTGCAATGTAAGACATTTTCAGCGTTTTTCGTCCTCAACAAAGGATAGGAAAAGCTAGTCAATCCAGTGCTTTTCATGCTTGAATCCTGTCCTTTCAACACTCACAATATTTCATGTATAAAACTTTCCTTTTTGTAGTACATTATGTATTTACACGTTGACGGGTAAGTTGCTCGTGTTAATGAAAAAAGATCCCCTGCGTCTGATTTCTTTATTTGGTATATCCGTCACTGTTGCAATTATTAATACATTAATTCGATATGTGACCTACTTTAAGTTACTAAAATGTAATAATTGTAACAAGCCTTCACGTTAAGCAGTTGGTTGACTACCTTTTACCTCTAACATCATTGTTGTCTGAGAGGAAAACGAACAAAAAATGGTGATGAATTTCAGGTCCATTAAATACGGTCACACTCACGTTACGAGGGTCACTCACACTCTCGGAAAAATGGCTGTACCAAATCCTTGAGCAATACAAAAAATAGTTCTAGCTCACAGTCACGTATGCATGAGTATTTGTTTCTTGAGGCTGAATTGAATAGATGTGCAGGAGGCGGGTTGTAGCTTATTGTAACAGGAATGATTCCTCATTCATACGGTTTCTTGCTTTTTTCGAGGGATTTTTTATTCATATTATTTACGTTTATAATTATTATTTTAAAATTTTGATTGGTAACAAAAAATTGAAATGATATTCAAACTTTCATGATAAATGACTGATTAAAAAAATAAATTGCAGGAAAAACTTACAGGATGCTCAGGTTTATATAACTAAATTGTTGCGTTACATTCTCAAGTGTTGTTATGATTTTGCATGCATTTTCATAAATTGATACTATTTTTGTTCAATATTTTGCAATGTTTTGAAATAAAAATGGTTTTATATTAAGATTATTAGTATTGTTATTTTTATCGAATACAGGTTTAATACAACACCATGCAATTATAACCAATTTCATCAAACGTGACAAAAGAAGCGATATACAACAAATTATGCTGTAATGCTCGTTTTAAAAAGAAACAAAATGATAATAAATCTTTTTGACTGGCATTATAAGCAACGAACGTTGTTAATTTTAACAAGTTTATTAAAAAGAAAAATATTTGTTTATTTTGAAATATTTGCATGCGACAAAATGTTGAATTTGACTGATTAATCGCGACACGTGTTTCTTTGTTTCTTATTTCAACTCTTTCGAATTATAAGTTTGTAATGAGGAAGCATTCTGGTTTGCAATGTTGATTTTTGATACTCATTTCTTTATATTTTTGTCTCGTCAATAATAATTTTATAACAGGGCTTTTTTTTACTTTTTTTCTTGTTGTCTATTATTTTTGGTTTCTAGATGGTATTACTACTCAGCCACAGA
The DNA here is from genome assembly GCF_026571515.1 of Ruditapes philippinarum. NCBI lineage: Eukaryota > Metazoa > Mollusca > Bivalvia > Venerida > Veneridae > Ruditapes > Ruditapes philippinarum. The sequence continues at coordinate 70,430 of NW_026854271.1, forward strand.
TTAAGACAAAATATGTGAGTGAGGCAACTGGTATGTGCTGATGTGATTATGTTGCTGTGCGAAATTTCCCCCATTGTCAATCCGAATGTTTTTTATTCTGTTTCTGCATTCCCTGTCATTTTAAAGCTCAGTTGATATAATACAAAGGCAACAATGGTGATGTGTCTCAAAATTTTATCATGAACATGTTAGCATTAATAGATGGCATGAAATTTTAGAAAGGAAAGATCCATTAAAGGAAGTGGAAATAGAAGTTAAAGTTGAAAATTGTATACTTCGCTTGAATCTGTTAATGCTAAGATACCGGAAGGTGTTAAAGCATTGACTTTGTAGGATATATTCTAGTCTGTGCGACCAAAATATTACAACACGTGAGATGAAATAAGTCACTTTACGGAAGCGTTGTGTTGTCAAACTTCATAGGATAAGAGCTTAATTCATTTGTCCATTTCATAGCAAAAACATAAGCATTTTTAGAATTGCACGAGCGATATGCTGGCTGCTTCATTATCAATCATCATAAGAATATTTTGAATAAATACCAGTACCTAAAACAAAAGTCATCAAAATTTGATTTGGAACATGATAAAGGGTGCTAAGATAAAGGAAATACAGTTTAACAATCAAACGTTATGAAAGAATGATACAGTGCTTTTCTATTATTGAAAATGGATTGAAATTTTTGCCATCATCAGGTTTTGTCTTGGGTAATTTTTATGGCTGTACAAAATCATTGAAAATTGTAACCACATGCCATAGTTCATAACGAATGAAATTCAAAAGAGATAACAAAACATTCTCTCAAATATGTGAAGAGTTTAGTTGCCAATTTAGAGATACACATGTAGTAGGTTTATTTAAAGGTGTTTTTTTTTTAAAGTTTTCATTATTGATAAATTCATTTTTCACATCACCGTGGTCTTTGTAGTATTTCATGGAGCTCTGATCAGTTTACAGGATACATTTTGAATGAAGTTCTTCTTCCATGTCATGCATTCCTAAACGGAAATTCTCGTAACATAAAAATGTTATACATGTATATACAAATTGTTGAAAAATTACTTATAAAAAAGAAAAGATTAAATATAGCAATATCCAAAATCTATTTCAGTAAGATAAGATCGAACTTTAATTCCAAGCTGCTAAAACGTGATGTTCTTCTTTTCTCGTATAAATCAGATATTTTAACACAGTATTGATCAAGTAAAATGAAAAACAAAACCTCAGTTATAAAATTAGTTCAGGTAAAAAAAGATTAAGACGGTCCAAACAAAACTTGGAGTATGAGCTTCAGTCTGAATGTTTATATAAGGCTTGGGGCTATAAAAGAGCTTAAAACACAAGACTGTTTTTTTTTAGTGAAAGGTACGTTTTTGCTTCTCCAAATGAATGCAGCCAGTAAAATATAGATTTGAAAAACATTGCATGCAGATGCTTCGGAATGTTTATTTAGCATTATTTGCCAGTTATTCTTTGATATTGTTGAATGGGAATTGTGTTTTTTTTCTTTTCTTCTTTTTATTACGGATATTGACACTATCTTTATGTCAGAGTTTGGGTCTGTGTTTTTCAGCTAACTACAGGCTGTAAGTCTGATTCATTTGCAGTACATGTATTTAACCATCCAACAACCTTGCATGCTTTTTCCCTTTGGCCTTTTAATAATTGTCTTTTTTCCTAAAACTTGATTGTTTTTTTGTGTTAATATGTATAGATGTCACTTTTGATGTAATTTTGAGTGTACTAATTTGAATTTTTTTAAAGTTTACATCTCGATTCTTTCGAAACTTAAATTTGAATTGAGTAAGAGAGGTGGGTTTTTGTATTGTTTGACATTAGTGCAAAATGAATTGCGCTGTCAGTCCAAAGGCAATTTAGTTATTATGAAATTTAATATATTTCATTTTTTTCAAGTTTTATAGATTTGCCATTGTATGACATAAACATATATCATTCAACAAATAAAATGTATTTGCCATAATTTTTATCTTCTATGATCAGGTCATTCTGAAAGTTGCATGTTGTACATGTTGCCTTATTGATCTCTGTAGTCGGCAAATTTAAACGGTATTTACAAGATGCTTGCCCTTATAGTATGAATCAATACTGGCTATATTGTTGACTATCTGGCTTAACAAGTTTTATTTTGACTTTATTGGTATTCAGAGTACAAAGCTTTACATACAATTTACAATAAGGTGAAAATCTTGAAGAAGGAAAGTTTGATACAGAAAACAATTGTTGATACTAGTTTTAAAACTGTTTCAGTAGCTTTTCTTCAATGTTTCGGTTACTTTCCTTCTTCATGATACGAGTTCCTACTTAAACTGCTAATGAGTTCTATAATTGGAGGACAACTTTGTTTTATACTACACTTTGTTTATTATGCAGAAAATAATCTCTTATCATGTATTTATATATTTATTTGGATTTAGAATTGATTATTGTTTTTTTTTGTTGTTTTTTTCTGTCAAGGTTTTACATAAACAGAATATTTTAATCTCTTTTATTATCCGGTGCTCTATTTTTTAACCATAATTGTATTTTTAAGGCTAGAACATTATCACAGAATTCGTTAAATGTTAACCCTGAATTTTATCCAAAAATTGTCAAGTAATACTTTGAAGTTTTTAATTCAAAATTTCATATTTAAAATAGCTGGAATTTATAACACAATATTTCGATAAAATGTCAGGAATTTATAGTATGATGTAAACACCATAATGTTAAAGTTAAGATAGATAAATTCATTTAGTTGTGTATTAAAAATATTCTGATATTTACTAATGGTGACACATTAGAAATATTTATACTTACTTTTTATTTTCATGTTTATTTTTGTTCTTATTATTATATGTCTCAATATAAAAAAAAGATTGTGTATGTTTAATTGCTATTTTCATGTTGTATGGATGTTTCATGTTTCCCTTTATGATATAACCATTCTTTCAAATTGATACTTATGTGGCTTTGAAAGGAAGAAGTAACATTGTGGTCTGTTCAGATCTGCACATGTCAATGATTTGGTCTTAAAATATAAGCTTTTTAAGGCTGCGAGTTTGATTTCTGAAACGAAGGCCAGGAAATATGTCTTGTCTCATTTGTCAAGAATTTCGTTCTTGCCACTTGCCCCCAACTCTCTCCCCTTCCCAACAAAAAATAGCTAGCAACTTGCTTAATGATGTTAAAGTATCTGTGCTAATACAAAATGTATATGTAACAAATTAATAAGCATGAAACAAAACGTCATAGCCACATGAGTACCAATTTTATAGACATTGTTGTATACGAACCATAACCTTTGTGTACAGTATAAGTTAGTAATGCAGAGGTATTAACTGTAATGTACAGGCGCTGTAATTTGTGTTTATGTCAGGTTACCGAACAGCACACCAATCAAACCCACTCTGGCAGTACCATCTTATCGGAGGGCAGGGTAGTGTATCGCTCATGTTAATCACTTGTACTTGAGCTCCTATTGCCTCAATTTTATCTCAGAACTGATATTAAAAATATCTTTAAACATAGCTTTACATGGCAGTTATACCAGCATCCGCAAGTTTTTCTGTTACAAAAGTTTAAGACATTTGAAATGGTATTTTTAGCATGACAATTTAGGAGAAGACTAGCTGAAATTTGTAAACTGCTATTGATAGACGGAAGTTTACAGAATTTTAACATGGAAAGTATCAGTCAAGTATCTAAGATTATTTTGAAAACAGTCACTCTGTTTTTGGAAATATCTGTGCATAAATGATAATTATAACTTTCCTTATAAAAGCAAACACTTTTGGTGAACAAAATTTACATATCAATCTTACAAAATATATTAAGTCTTAAAATGTATCATCAGTATGAGATGTAAAGGAGGCATAAATCTGCTCTGTATTTAACCATTCATCATCCATCCTGAAACTATATATTTTAAACTTTGATTAGTGAAGGATTACTCTACCTAACAGAAATATTATACAAAACTTATTGAACTTGTTCCCTGTAAAAAAATTATATGTATTTTGGTACCTAATTTCAGGTCTCTAAATTGGACTTTTATTACTTAGATGTAATTTTAAAAAGATTTACTTTTATGTGAGGTAGCGAAGGAATGGTAGTTTTGATAAGACCCATTTTGCTGTGACATGAGAACATTCATGATATAATGAAAATAAAATGACCCATGGTTATGACCACAGCCTTCCTGTTTCCCAACAAGATGAAAAAGAAATTAAAAGAAAATGATAAGATTCTTCGTATACCTAAAAATCCATGCTATTTTAATGTCCCTCAAATTTTGAACAATACTAAGTTTTGTTACATTTTGATATTAGGTAGAGTATTCTCTAGGTCAGTATTAATCATCTTGTGCCTTTCTGATATAAATTATTTTGTTAAATTTTGTATTCCACAGGCATTTCTTTGTGGAGTATATTCCATCATACTACCTTTTCTCATAACATCCTTCTGTATTGAATACTATCTGAAATAGTTTATGTATATGTAACTTCTATTAACTTCTGATCCTGTGTGGTATTAAAAGTAAATAGGACCAATGTCATCATGAGGCTGAATTAGAATTTTTTTTAACTTCTACAGGAAGGCCTAATTTCTTTTGCTTTGTAAAAAATGGTCGCATTACCATGTTTGCTGCTTAAGGTGATAAATACTGACCTAAAATTGTCTTTGTAATTTTATACACAATGCATGTACTGACATTTTAAGCTTATTTAGATATATTTTCATTTAGTACATAAGGCATCTTCGTTTATATATATATCGTCTAAATTTCTCATTACATATACATAAAGTTTCTTTCTATAGATACTGAAAAGTACCTGCCTGATAGATTCAAACAAGCGGAATGAAACTTGCTAGTTATTTAAATGTTTAGTCTTATTTTGCACAATTTGATGAGTCCAGTCGAGTTGAGAAGCCGACACATGGCGTTATTTGTATCTTCAGTACCTTAAATAAAGCACATAAGACTGATGACTGTCCGGCAGAGATAATATTTGTATTAGTCAAGTCTAACAATTATGTATCATTTGGCTACTTTTTAGAATAAAAGTGTTTTATCATTTTGTCTCTTATTTATGAACGTCAGTGGCTCTGTCCGGACGCCAACCTTACCTATGCTTGAAATAATGCATGCAAGAACAGCTTTTTATTTTCGAACATGATTTAATGCACACGAAGTCACATTAATTCTGAAACTCTTGTATGACTTAATAACTTGACCAATTATATTTTGTTTAAATACAAATATCTTTATTTCTCTCAGGTCAAGAAATAAAGATATACAATAAAACATATCATAGTTTAATCATACTCATCGCAGTAGTTTGTTATGAGAGCAGACTTTGATAGTGCTCTCTATATCTTATACAGGTTCAGCGATATCATCATACCTTGGTGGAAGAGCCATTAGATTTGGCGGGGCCAGTAAATTGTAAACTTCTCGTAGTAGTATAATAACAACATTGTTTTTTTCTTCTGTACTGTTGTATATACCAGTGTAAATGTGTGCTGTACATTCTCCGAGTTTTATATAATTTAATCACATTGCCGTACTCGTACAAGCTTTTTATTAGGATTTTTAAATTTGGAAAATTTAATTTGACTGAAGAAAAAAAATACTGATTCAATTGTAGCCAAAACCTGTATTGTTTTAAAGTAACATTTTTCTGTGGTCTTCTTTCTCTCTTTTTTCTTCATAAAAATTGAGAATATATTTGAAAAGGTTCATGTTAGTGGAGCATTTAATATGCAATGTCCTTAAAAGATTTTTTTTTAAATATGATCGTTTACTGTATGTTTACGTAATTAGCTAACAAAAACGTTTTAATACTGCTTCAACTTATTGTTACAGTTTGTATTTTATTTTATTGTTGGTTAGATGATTTTAACAAACATGCATGTACTTTATTAGAACAAGCACTTTCTTATGAAATAATTTTCACATTCTCGAACATAGAATTTAAAAGAATAATAATTTATAGGTTAAAAACTTTTAGTGCTCTAATGAACTGATATAATACTTGCTTCCGTTTTTGTTCACTGAAATCTTGATTTGTGATATCTCACGTATACACAGCTTTGTTATTTTGCTTATGTATCAGTATGATAAAAGTGTGTAAGGAGAAAAGTGATAATGATATTCAATAACGACTGTTCAAACTGATATTTTGTTTCTGAATATTTAATTTATTTATGTTAAAAAAGCATTCCTCTGTGCTTATTACTGTAACAAGTAAATTTCTTAAGTTTTGTTCTTCCAGTTCATTTTGTGATATTTTTTCAGTATAGTTTTAAAAATGGCTGTATTTCCTGACTTGTCTCATTATTTTATATTTCAGACCTGCAACGGTATCCTTCCCAGCACGGCCCAGGGCTGTCTGTAGTATCAGGTAATTGAATAAAAGATTGTCTTTTTTCAGTCTAGCCCTTAATCTGCTGAAATGTAAACTATGTGCCTCTTGCTTTAGATTGGGAACGGGCATTTCAAAATCTCAATACGAAAATTAAGCCATACATATTGCAATGTCTGATATTGTTCTTAACTTGTTGCCGAGGCTGTTCCCTTGGTTCCAGTCGGTTAAGGGTTGAATGAATTAGCTAAATTTGGCACCAAGAAACAAATAACCAGTTAATGTCAGGATAGAAAAAAATTGATAATGTATATAATATTCATTTTGTCTGTATATTTGTAACAATATTACTAGGAGTACAAGTACAAAACAATAGATTTTTACCTTAATTAACAATGTATACGATTAATGATGTTTGTATATGAAACATCTGATACCCATCTGAAGTGACACTGTGTTTGCTTTTGAGGGAATTTAGAACATGTAACATATGTAATATTCCAAACGGATCCAGCTGTTTTTATTATAAAAATGACCTTAAATTCATGTATTATATTTTTCGTATATTGTAGGTCCAGCCCCAGTTATACAGCGACCTGACCTTTGTCACCCATCAACAAATAATCCACCATCATCAAATAGTAGCATTAGTCGAGTTAGTTCCCATCACTCAAGTTCAAATCTGTCTGAGGCAGCTTCGAATGTTTCTGGTCTTAGATCGACCAGATCTCAAAGAATACGTGGCGCCTCCAACAATATCCGTCTTCGCCAAATGGAAATGCGCGAAAACCATGCCGTTGTTTTCAGCTGATAGTAAAATTACCACTCATTAGAGGTGACAATTTATGATAAAAAATACAATTAGAACATTGAGATTGCAAAATGAATATTTGAAACAAAACTGACAAGGATTTGACATTGCATGTTGTGCCAATGTGATTATATTCCAGTTGCCAAACAAAAAATACAAAAACAGTTGCCAAGTGATTAACAGTGAGCTGAAAAAAATTAATATATTCCACATGAACTTGCTTGTTGGTCAGCGTGGCAGTTATATCGTTGTCAAATTTGTTGCTTGTTTTGCGTGACTCGTGATATTATAATATTCATCTATGCAAGTGTTTACAATTTGTAATTGGTAGGAAGATAACAGATATTTCATTTATTCAGTATGTATAGAGTTTGTGTCGATAGAAAGTCGGTATTGGACGATACTTTTTGGAATAGAGGATGATCATGTTGAAAAGGGGGACAAATTAAATAAAAAAAAGTGTGATACATTCAGGGATGTAAAGCTTATAATTTGTTGAAATGTCACTTTTTGAACTTAACATTTTGAGATATGCGAGGACTGGAATTCAGACAGAAAATTCCAGTTGATGTTAGAATACAAATACAATAGTTAAATTTAATTTAACTTTTATAGTATTTCACCTGTTGTGATGAATTTGTGCATATATCCATTTATTCAGAAACAAAGTATTACCTGTCAAATAAGTAAAAGAAGAGCATTTAATTTCAAAATTGCCCTTTTGTTTGAATATTTAACATTTGGATATTCTGTAAGCCTCTTTTATACTCTAAATGAATTAAAGAAGGGCGTTTGTATGATGTACATATAAGACATTATACTGGTTTCAATCCAATATGTAATCTTAAGATACCCTTAGTGCTGAGCTAGAAATTTTTTTACTACATGGAAAACACAATGAAGTATGAAATAAAAAAAGTAGGACCATTTCTTGACACAATTGTAACAATATTAAGTACAATGTAATTCGGTTGGGCTTGAAAAAAGTTAATAAGTCTGACAGAAAGATTGAAAATAAACATGAGCTGAACGATTTGCCAACATCAGCTTTTAATATACAATTTTACCTTCAATTTACTTCAATTCTCTATTACAGTTAAATATTTTACCAAATTTTACATGTACAACATTGTAATTTAATTGTTTTGTATATTGTCTCAATCTTAATGTATTTCTTGACTCCTAGATTATATTGGCTATACGTTTTATTGGCTCCAATATTGTATGTGCAGATATCGAATGTAAATCAAAACTTCATAGCAAGTTGTATACAAACATATTGTATTAATGTAATATTTCTGTGATTGAAGGAGTACCTCAACTGTGATAAATATGCGTTGTTCTGTTAACATTTTATATTATATGTGTGATTACAACGTTACTTATTATTTGTTAAGTTTAAAGTTTGATTACAAGTAGCATGAATTATTGAGTGATTCTTTTTTAAATATGTTTGTATTTTCTTCCCTATTTTGAAGAAGATAACGAAACAAATTTTTATTCTCTTTTATGGAAGATAAGAGTAGTATTGAATTACATGATGTATTAAGAAACCTGGTAACTGATAAACCACTCTACTGTCTAGGTAGCTGATTTTTAGTAATAAAGTTGTTTTTTAATTTGGATACAATTATGTTTCATTGAACTTTTAAATTTTATAGAGTTGGTTTAGAGTAAACATATTTCTATTTTTATAATGTTAGCATTAATTTAACCGAAATTCAGTATTAAAGCTTTTGGAAGGTTGTGTTACAAAATTAGTATTCTTTTGTGTTTTCACCTTTTGTCTGTCTATGAGGCACCTAAGGACTGTATAAATAAAGAATAGATAATTGAACACTGCCGTTCCCATTTTTGTACTTTTCTTGCAAGACTTTCAACAGTACAAAATTGCACAATGATAATATTTAAACATTTTATGTCCATGCCTGTTATTTGAATATAAATATATGTCCTTATTTAATGTCCTTATTTATTCATACTATGTGACCATTGATGCCAGAGCTTAAGTGGCAGACTAACCATTATTCCAAATATTGCCTACACTAGAAAAAAACATAATTAGCTGTAAACATCAGTGTTTAGTGAATTTTGTGATAGCATAAACTGAATTTCTACTAAAATTCAATGGCACATCTACAATAATAACCAAGTCTACTTTTTTTGGTCTCTACCTTTAATTAAATAAAAAAAGTATGGCACTGCCAAAGTGATATTTTATCAACATGTGTTAACATACTACGGGGGAAAAGAGTTTCTTTGCGATCAGGCCGTTTAAGCAAGTCCTTGTCTTGTGCGCTCATTTATTAAATTATTATTTGAAAACATTTCTTCAGCCCTATGTATTTAAAAATGGACATTATGAGCGAATCTAAGTAATAATTCCAATATTGATTCTGTTGTATCAGTTTAAAATATTGAATATTTATGTTTATAAGCATAAGAACCATTACCTGCAAAATAACTGAGATGTCTTTTTTCATTTGGTAATTAGGCAGTATAAAATTCTTATTTTTTTTATTTTTTTTATTTATTTTTTAATTAAGTGCACACTATACTAATATATTAAAATGTTTTAGTCTCATTTTATCATAATTGTAGGAAAACATTTGAATGTTATTATTTTAGTCCCATCTCAATCCTAGCAAAGTGCCAATATATTATTTCCATGCAAATTTTGATGTTATTGGTGAATTGTGTATAGAATGAAACTATATTTTATTGTATATGAAGTCATTGAAATGCACTTAAAAATAAAAATCACAATACATATTGAAAATATCCTAGTTTGTCATCTTTGAAAAGTGTTTAAAGTGTGATGTCATTTCACAGATTCCTGACGAATTTGCTCAGGAGATAGTCATGTGGGAAGAAAGGCATGCAGGAAAACACAAGCATGCTAATAAACACATTTTATTTGTGACAATCCTTGGCCATACCATTTGATTGTAATCCGTGACAAAAAATTCACGTTCTTTTTGGGTCTGGAACTATTTTGATGCTGGAAAACAATGTACACAAATGGCTTTTGACTCTATTTTGAGATTTTAATATTGAAATAATTCTTCACAAAAAGCAAATATATACTGCATTAATAAGTTCCATGTTTAGCGTCTGCCGATGTTTCGAGGGGGGTTTTTTCCGGGGGGGGGGGCAATGTCACCCAAACCATAAAATTCATGATTCATATGACTTATTTTTGTTCTAGAACTAAATAAATTAATACGAGTAATATTAGCAAAACGTCTTAATGGAGTACTTTTTCTGATAGTCCGTCGGCTGAAAATTTTATCAGTTATAAATGCTCGCTTGAATTAAAACCTTAACATAAAGAGATATGTTTTAAGTGAGATGCTTTTTTGGTTATACAAAGTGAGGTGCTTTTTGGTTATACAAGTGTTTTTAATAAAACGCTACCCTCGGATAGTAAGATCATTTCTGCTGGACCCTCTTTTTTAATTACTATGGAAGACTGTCCAAAAATACTTGCATTATTTAATGTCGTAAGCTTCAAGACAGGACAGTTTGAATAATGAAACAATTAGTTGTAAATTTAAAATAGAGTTGGAGAAGAACTTTATAACATTTTATATATTTCGTTCTAATCCATTTTAACATTGTATACATGAATGAATGTAAACTATGTACTGTGTATGATTATGAATAAAATATGTTTAAACTTAGAGCGAAACAAACAAGTCAAAATGTTGATCAGTGAAACAAAACGAATGTAATTAAAATAATGGGCAAATTTTTTTGTAATTCCCGAACAATTAAAAAGATTTTTTTATTTAACTTTTTTTAAAAATTAAATTTTTAAAAAAAAATTTTGCAAAATCAAAATTTTTATCAAAAATAAAATTACAACACTAAAATATAATTTTCTAGGTAAAACACTAGAAGGGGTTTTAAATTTTTTTAAGCACCCGGATCAATTCGGAAAAAGTTTCCCGTGGTGTTTAGCCCTGAAACCCTTAATATCCAGGTGGCCAATTTTGGGGAATTTGGGGGGCAAACTACCCCAGCTTTATCCCTGGACATTTCAACGGTAAGATTTTCCCAGTCCCGGGAAAACTGAAGTATAAAAAGGGGGTACAAAATGTCAAATTGGGCCTTGAAAAAAAAGCTGTTTCATTATTTTAAAGTAACAACTGCTTCCTTCACCAATTAAATAACATCATAGTTCTAAGTCAAAAAAATCAAGAGACAAAAGACAATTCATATACAGTGAAAAGAAATAAAGAAATGATACTTAAGACGATGTGTTTTCTACGAATAGCATTCACTGATATTTATTTGTTCAATTGATCGTTAGAATAATCGTTTGTAATATCAAAAAAAAATCCGGTTTTTTGTTGTTGTTGTTTTGTTATTTTTTGTTTCTCTTTTAATTCAACATCCCAAACAAGCAGAACTAAAAATATGGTGTTTGCTTTTGCGGGCGCTACTTTTTCTGGATTGGCGTTTTATAACTCAAATTAATGTTATGTAAAACATATTTTGTGTTGTTCTAAACACTTTAAAGCGCAGAAAATAATACCTACTTGCGTTATTTGGCAATGGTGGTCCTTTTTTGAATGATACATTTGGAAAAGAATACAATATTACGCCAGTGGGCCCCTAGCCCATGCTGCGTATGCTGTAACTGTTACACCCATAGAGAACCACCGTAAAACTCGTTACAGTTCTCAGTTTGATTCCCGCAATGTTAGGAGCTGTTTAAAATGAAAACAAACTTTATTCTTTTTACTTTTTTTCCTCTCGAGGTAATAAAAGAATTGGAACTTCTAAAATATCACTTAATGTAAGCATAATAATGCTATATAAAACATCCATAGTTCGCTCCTTACACACATTTTTTTATGCTTAAATGTAATATTCATCAAATGTTGACTTTACATTCTGTCATTGAAGTCACCTGTTGATAAGTCGTACCTGGTTTAGTAAACGCTTCAATGGCCATTTTAAAATATAAACACATTTCAAATATATTTATGTACAGAACACAACATTTGATAAATGTAAGCTTTTCTGTAATAATTGTAATAATTAATGTTTAGTTTACATAGAGTAATATAAACACATTTCAAATATATTTATGTACAGAACACAACATTTGATATATGTAAGCTATTCTGTAATAATTGTAATAATTAATGTTTAGTTTACATAGGGTAATGTGATTTAAAGACATGTTAATGATATGAGCCGGGTCATGACAAAACCAACATAGTGCGTTTGCGACCAGCATGGATCAAGACCAGCCTGCGCATCCGCGAAGTCTGATCAGGATCCATGCTGTTCGCAAACCAAACCAAACGCAGAACGTTAGTTTTGTCGTGATGCGGCTCATATAATTTTTCATATGTTAACCATTAGAAATAAGTAAAATGTAAAAGGGTATGAGGTAAGCCTCGTGATTTTTACATACCTTCTGTGGCCTTGGCAGCCTGTGTTGTTTTAGTTGCTTCCGTTGGAATTGGGCCACCACCTGGAATAGATCAATTTAAAACATTTATACGTAATGTTAGAATATAACTGGAAGTGAACAAAAAAGTTACAACAAAAGGTATCCTTCGGGAGCAATGAAGTGAACATTGCAAACTTGATTTTTTGATTCAGCACGATACCTTCAACACAATAAAGTTTTGGAATCAATAAATCTGAAGTAAGTCGTATAAATATAAAAAAAACGGATCAGAAGTATATAGAAATAAAATGAATTACGGCTTACCACAAAATCCGCAGTATTTTGGACAGTTGTGTTTTGTCCAGCTGGTCAGAGAGACGGAGGTGCATATGTAAGTACCATATTCTGGGCAGTTATTAAGTCGGTTTGAACATGTTGGTGGAGTGGTTGCTGGACCTGTAAAAGAAACGATGAAATATGTATAGCTAAAGATACACGTTCTCTAAAATCAGTTTGCACCCTTTTGATAATAGAATTCGAAGTACATACAGAATATTATGTTATAGTAGCTTTCTGAGACTATGTATTTCGCAGCGTTGGAAAATTGCTATATTGCGAGACAAAAGGTCGAGAGGAGAGGTCAGCCTTCAGTAGCACCCGTTCCCGTTTCCAAATACATGTACTACGTAATGCTGATCTAAGATGGGAACCAAATAAGTATATAGTAAACATATTTATTATACTATTATAATTATACTGCAATATGTTGCATTAAGAACCGTCGTATGTACACATCTGTGGATGTTTCTAAATTGAAAATTTCACCATTACCACGATAAAATGTTGAATTCTGCTTAAGCCGGTGCTATAGGGCGTTGAACTTTCTATTACCGTCCATGATCAGGCTCAATCAAACCGAGCCTGCACGATTTTCAATTTTGCCGTGTTTTTCTCTCTATTTTAATAATTATTATAATACCCACCTCTACAGAATCCACAATGGGCCTGACAGTGAGCCGTTGCCCATGGTTTGTAATCATAGCATATGTCGTCACCATACTCTTCACAGTTTTCTACTTGATCAGTACAGTTACCAAGATCTACTGTGGTAGGTGGAGGTAACGTAGGCTGTGTTTGAGGGGGTATTGGAACCACTAGTGAAATAAATGTAAAAAAAGGCTACTGGTTATCATATAATGAATATGCAATATTACAAATAACTGCCAATTTGAATCTTTTTTTCTTTTTTTTTACCATTTTACACTTTATTTTTGCTTTGCACGTTTAATTATTTTCAAAGTCGGATATCGTTAATTTCTACAATATAAAGTTATCGGATTGAGAATTGTATCATAAAAAATTATTGTACTGTTCACGCAAACCTCATAATTTATAGTCACAGCAAAGAGAGTTACATAAGATATCTGAGAATCAACAAAACTCTTTATGTCCAATTGTCCAATTTACTTTGTTCAAATATGGAGGCAAAGTAGTAGACAACAAAATATGAAGTAGTGACAACAACACCGGATAAATTCATGAAAACCGTAATCTACCTATGTATTAGTATCACATGATAACTTACATCCACACGCCACTGTAGCGACAACCGTATTCAGAGTCTGTAGAGCTTCAAAGCTACCAACTTCGTATATCAAGCTTCGATTGCTGTTTTGGTCCAATGTAGCAATTGCTGTCAACTCATTAACATCAGTTCCATTCCCCACTCCAATCGCTATAATTGTGATGTTTCCACTTTGCTTTGCCAACATTGCCTAAAGTAAAACAATGTTTCAAATTCAAACATTCTCTGCATTGTATTTTGAACATATGAGTATATAGATGTAACAAAGTTAGCAAAGCTTCCATTTCTATTCTCTGTTAAAAGCTTCCTGTTTTATTCCTAAAGTTTAGATTGAGCGTCTATTGTGGCTATTTGAGTACCAAAATCGTCATTTAAAATCTTGTTTCTGAAACTGTGTAACAATTATAACGTAAACGATGTTTCCAACAGAACATTTGTGGTTGATATGTATGGAACGAAAGAAGATGTAATCAAAATACATTTGGTAATACATTGTATAGAATGACACTGTTCTTTTATTGGTGTCCAGAAGTGTCGGAAAACAAACCGGGAAAATCAGAGTACCTGTTGTCGAGTTGCTGTTTTATCTCTGGAGTATCCATCAGTGATTACAATAGCAATGTTCGGATCATTAACACGTTCATAATCAAATCCTTTCAATCTAAGAAGTTCTAAAGCTGCCCCTGTAACATGCAAAGTGTATTTGCATAACGACAGTTCAAAACATTAAATGGAAATAAGTGTCTCTTTCTTATGCAGTGTGGAAATATGTTTTCTATAGTGAATTGAATTTGTTTATATATATTTATTTATTTATTTTTAACGGACCGTGTTTATGAACAGATGATTTTAAAATAAGAATTGTTGGAAGTTAAACAATCAAATGAAACCTTCGCGTTTTTAATTCATTCATTTTGTGAATATTTATTTAAGAAAAAATTAGTTACGCTTCACAATAAAACTGTACACATCCCTATATCACCGATAGGGGTGGTGATGGGTAGGTGGGTATAGATTTATTGTCAGGAACCGCTCTCCCACCAAAAAAAATAATGATAAAATTAGAAAGATAATATTTGTTTACTAGAAAAATAATTACCTGTGTTTGTTCCACCTTGTGTGTAGACAATATTATCAATGGCAGTAGACAAATCATAGCTATTATTGTATCTGTTGAGAGGAAACTCTTGCCTAGCATCACTACTAAATGTTATAACGCCGATACGAGTAAAATCTGTTCCTATATCAAACACGTTGACGGTCTGTTTCATAAAGTCCTTTATCTTTATGAAATTGGGTTCACCGACACTCCCAGACGAGTCAACCACGAATACGACGTCCGCAACTTTGGCTAGGCAAGCTGAAAAAAGATATTACAGGAAAACTTGAATATAAATGCGTCTGTAAAACATTTTACATGTATAGTACATGTAGTATCGCCAATATTGCAAATATACCATGCTCATGCCCCCCCCCCCCCCCACAAAAAAAGATAAAGAGACATATAGTTGATTTAGAAGCTATGAATCTACTGGTAAATAATGATACAATATATAGATAAATAATGTTATGTTAATTATGTAACAAATAATGTGGGAAACATACAATTTTTGAAATGTTATTCGTATTTTCAAATACATATAAATTGTTGACTATGAGTTCTGATTGCTTCTGTTACGAAACAGTAAAACGATTTATTTACCTAGGATTCTAGTAATTGAAATAAAATATACTATCAGTTTTTAAAGATATGAAGATAAACATATTCTTTGTTACAGATTTGATCTAACTGCTCACTATTGGCACAATGTTTTTGAGCACAATTTGCAAAAATGTTTTTCATGTTGTTATCTATAGTTCAACTTACTTGGCGTTGTAATCTCGGGGGTGAGAGTACTGAAAAGTAAATTTCAAAGGTAGTTTAAAGTTGATAAAATACATTAGACATAACCATATGTTTTGACAACTACACTAATCTTGATGAAATTACAACTTCTAAATTAAAGATTTTACCACCAATTTATTTATTTTATAATATTCAAAAGGAAATGACACTTGAAAAAAATACAACTTATAAATTAAAGGTTTAAAAGCAAATTTAAATATCTTCTTTTTTAATTTTCAAAAGGAAATGACACCGAAGTATGTTAAACATCTATCAACACTTTTATCATCTGCGGAATTAGGAATGATAATTTTTTTTTTGATCATTGTCATTTAATATTTTCACGCTAAACTAACATGACCTTGTCCATCCAAACATTTTGGAAACAATACTTAAATAGTTTATAGAAAATTACATATGTAATACTGACTGAATAGGGAACCGTGCAGACCAATATCAGACAAGGAGTGATGGCTGATCTTAGCGAGCACTTACTGCATGGGTAAAATTAGTTTATTAGCACCAGAGCAGGCTAAGGGTTAAAAGTATTACACGGAACTACAAATGAACACTACTTTCTCAATCTACTTGTCATTATTATGGTTCTATATGATATACTTTCATTTTGTTTTTACACTTCTGATGTCGATAAATTGATGCAAACAAGAAGAAGATACAAAGTCTATTTGAATTTTAATACAGCGTCAACTTACGTTGGTGCTAATGTTTGTGTGGGTTTCATCGTAGAGGGTGTGGCCCATGTAGAGCTGACAGGTGTTGGTGGTACTGTATTTACAGTCGTCGTCATAAGAGGCACTGAAATAACAACACTATTATATACTTTTCTTTAAAAGCGCTATGATATTAATTTTGTCTACATATGTCTAAGTTTTAAGTATTATATGACTCCATATTGTTTTGTTACAACGTAATATTGTACTGTTATAATTTTGAATTAATATTGAATTGATTTAAGCATAACAATAACTACATGTAATTACGCTTCGAAGTTTGTTTACATTTTTTAGTTATCTATTTTTGGCTACTTTTTTAGCATCAACATAACAATTGCTCAGTGGTTAATTATGATCTGTTATTCCTACACCACTGTTTTATATAGAGACATGCATTGTTTCCTGTTTTCATCGTATTTTTAATTTGATTTTGCAATGTATTTCTCTTAAATTGCAATTTTTTGTATTATATCGATCGTTAAAATATTGTATTGTATTTATGTTCCTATGAATTGTATTTATATTGCATTTATATAACTTGCAAATTTTTATCGTGTCGCATTGTTTTTAAACATGTATCGTTTGAGTGTTGTATCGTATGATATCTTATTTATTCACGCATGTAACAAATAGTAACACATACAACAACATATACACCATATACAAATTCTCTCGGTGTATACTAACATCTGTACAAAGATAGAAATAAGATAATAAAGTTTCAAAATCACGGAAGTTAAAAATACTATATTTATTTCATCTGTTAATTTTCTTTATTTGTATTGGTCATTTTCTTTTGTCATTATTTATTTTTCGAATAAAACATTGTGTACACAACACTTACCAAATAAAAGTGATTGTGTTTGTAAATACATGTACATTGTCGCATGTCAAATATGAATATTTATATCAATTCGTGTTGTTCAATGTCTCAAATGCTACTAGTAGATAATTTTTCCATAGAGAATCTACATGGTTTTTTTTTCAAATACATTAAATATTACTCCACATGACTTGAATATAAGACAAGGAGTTATTTTTACATCGGAATATGATTGATTCTTTAACAACAATAGTTTTTTTCTGTAACCTCAACCTGAGTCACGAACTAAAACCACAATTAAAATAATAGTTAACGTTGATGTTAAGCTATAAGTTATATATATATATATAAGATATAAGTTAAGTTATTCAATAGTAGGTTAATTATCGCAAGTTAAAATATGTATTACAATTTAGCCATGATCTTATGAACCAAGTTTTTTATTTGAACTACCAATCTATAACTGTGGCGTATTGTAAATGTTTTACTGCGCGAGGTATGATGTATTGTGTTAAAGTTATAGAAACTTAAATACCAATATTAAAGTGATATGAAACTAAAGTGTGCTGTTATTCACTTAAGGCATATATTTCTGAATATGATTAATACACATTACACGAAACATATAAAACAGCAGCGAACGCACTCCTGTACAGTATTGGCGTATTCATTAAGTTAATGGACCAAATCGATACAATATGTTACGTAACTCGGATTAAATGATGAATGTATTATATAAGATCAGCCGCAGTTACATCTGATATAATATAATTGCTATAATGTCAAATATTGACATTAAAGACATAAGTTGATCTTAAAGAACTATGAAAATAACCTTAAGTTATTTTATCAAACAAAAGTCGTTACAATGAAAATGACGAACACACGGTTTTTTGACAAGTAAAGCTTCAGGTCGAAAATTCTTTTTTTTGACAATTTTGTTAGTGTATTGGAGAACATAAACGTATATATCACATAACGCGGTTTGTTTCGTTTGTTTCATTTTACGCCTTTTTCAACAGTATTTCAGTCATATAGGCGGGTAGTTTCCTAACCATCGTTCCTGGAGAGTTACACCAGTACTAGACAACCTTCCTCCGCGCTAAACTACCAACGCATCTCCCGGGGATCGAACCCACGCCAGAGAGGTACCTGGATTAGAAGTCATCGACTCTAACCCCTCGACCACGGAGGCAGTTTGTTTCCAATTTATTATTCTAAGACTGACCTGTCAAACAGAAATTTGTTAGTGTTTTATGAGTTCTAAAGGTGTTGTATATTATACTCGTCACACACCATACAGACTCACTAACGGCTTAATGATCATTATTTGATGATTATATGATAGGAATATAGTAAATAAACTTAAAATCTGTTACGAATATTTCAGATGTGGTGCAAATAGATAAACAATATATTAGTTTGAAAATCATTTTACATCTGATTTGATATGATATTGTTATGAATAATTATCATAATTATGATGTATAATAAGCAAGACATGGATGATACCTTGATAATATGATATTATTTCAATAAATGAATGAGAGTAATAATAAATGATTTTGTATCAAACAATAAAAAGGTCATTTTTCATATTAAACATGAATATGAGAACAAAATGACATACAGTAAAGATGTATTACAATCGTCTGCAGCTAGACTATAGATTGCCTGTTTGCTGACTTATTGGATAATTACGCAGTTTATTCGCTAGCGAAGTTCAACAGTAGTGCTATGAAAAGCTTTGGCACAAGATATCATTTATTGGTGTTGATGGAAAATATAGTGAAAGGAAAATTAAGATTACAAGCTAAAAATGTATATAGTTTACAGGGTCTATGTTATTTGTTTACACACGAAATTCAAGACGCTTCACTGGTTACAAAACTGTAATTATACAACATGCACTACTTCACGTGACTCATGAAACAGACGAATAAGCAGCTAAGCAGACGACTGGCTGTTTACGTATTGATCGAAAAGACGCATTCGCGATCTCTCGTTCTTACAGGAAGTATTGTGGTAAGCGATAAACTACTTAAGAATATGTGTTATTTTATGATGAATACGTATACATGTGTAGGAAATAGTTAATGTTTACACCACCTCTTTTTAAATCTTTAAACGAAATGGTAATAAACTTTACAATTTGAGTATTGGCGTGGATTTATATATAACTCACAAAAGACATACAGATACAGGAAGAAAATGGCTGCTTGGATGGTATTACAAATGGTATTAAACATAACAATTTGAGAATTGGCGTGGATTTATTCATAACTCACAAAAGACATACAGATATAGGAAGAAAATGGCTGCATGGATGGTATCATGGTTTATTTTGTGTCAAACATTATTCGTGTTCTGTGGCACGAACATATCTCTAGTATATGGAAATACTACTTCATCACCGTGTACAGTGACACCGGAATTGCCGGACGCTGCAAAGGCTATAGCTGGGTTAGCAAATGACGGGAAGCAGGTAGTGAAAATACGGGTGTCGTTCAAAGGGGTTAACAACATGGACCCTATGATAGAAGAACGGTATAGCCGCTGGATGATAACTACGACTGTGACAGGAAAATCCATGCTTATGCTAAAGGAATATTTCGATGCAATGTCACTGTATACACTTGGACTAAAAGTAGGCAATTATAAAGTTAGTCTCAAACAAACTCCTAACAATTGTCTAAAAGATAAAGGTCCCGGTGAAATTGATACCATTTTAAGGCTTGGATTTTTAAATGGTTTTGGAGCAAGTGATTACTCCCTGCCAGCAGGTGCAGAACTATGTAATAAGCGAGTCGAGACAGGAGACGAAAGACGCCTTACTTATGTCTGCTGTAAAATGAACGCAGAAAATAAACTTGAGTGTAATGGAATAACAAGAACCGCTTGGATTGAATTGCTATTTGCATGTATTATCATACTTCAAGTCGTTGTAATGCTATACAGCCCTTTGTACCTGCCTGGCTTTATGTACAAAGCAAACAGCATCTTCCAATCTTATATCTATACAGCGGAAGTTGACAAACCGTTTAGGTTTAACGTGAAAATGATACAAGAATCATCAGATGTTGACAATGGCTTTATCAAAGCTGATGTGAAGGATTTCACACACCTTCGGAAGCTCAAATCTCAGTTAGAAACACTTGAATCTGAAAAAGTTCATAGTTTTTCCGTGAAAGGCATGGATGTGTGCGTAAGGGACAGTAAGATAGTAGCGGAGGGCGATGCACCTGTCTCTTTACTAGGATTTCTGAGGGACTTCATTGTCCGATGCAAACTTCGGTATGAAATAAAATCAGTTGGCGACTGTTGCAACGAAAACATGTGGCGCTTATTTCCGTGTAACACAGATTTTAAATGGTACCAATGCATGAGTGGATTGATGATGCTTCTTGCAGCTCTGTTTTTCGCCATACCATGGCTTCTGAGAATCTGGTTTTATTATCTAATGGAAAAGAAAGAAGTTGACTATGAAAAACATTTATATGATAAGTACAATATCACAAGACCATACCCGGGAAATTTAATCACCTATATCTCTCCTACGCATGAGTTGTTTATGATAATACATATTTTGTTTGCAGTAGAGATCATCGTTTATTTACTGATACCTGGAACATTTAAAGAAAAACTTAAATATACAGTACGGAAATGTTTCCGAGACACAAGGGACAAGTCGAAAACTGATGCATGTGGAATAATGGCCTCTCACATGCTGCGTCCATTAAAAAGATTTGGAATTATAGGCTGTTTACTGATGCCACTGTGGTTTATCGTTCTTCCGCTTTATCTTCTTGTGGTGTTACTTGAAGTAATTCCAATTCTCAATTTATCGATTCGACTTCTTATGAATCTTGTGTTCTATACCACCAAGGTAATTAATCCGAATATATGTAGAAGTACTGATAAACAAGTACCCAGCAAATTGAATTCATGGATGCAGAAAAGATTTGGTGATGTTTTAGTCGTTAATGAAAACGAAGAAAATAACAGATTGAATAAGTTTTTACATCTTATAGCACTAATCATGACTTTTATAACCTTGTGGTTTTTCCTTATTATCTTAATTGATTGCATTGCGTTCTATGTTGAATGTATTGTATACATTCTGGTTGGATTTATTCTTGATCCATTTATCGTTTTGAAGTACGTGTCGTTGATTTTACTGATATTAGTTTATGGGAATGAAAGCTTCAGTGGCGTTCACAAACGGTACGCAACATACAGTACAGCGATAAATGGCGAAATCCAAAGCATGGTCGGTGAAAAGATGACAGATGAAGCATCAAAGGCAATTGAAATTCAAGAAAACACTGCATTTAGAGTACCACCAAAGGATTATGTTCCTGAACGTATATGTTTAACAACTGATTCCGAGGGATTTTTGAAATGGAGAGTGTCAAGACTTGTACTTTTCTTAGATAAGACGGATATTCCCTATATTCCAACATCATTTTTGTTCACGATGGGACAAATGAACCATTTCCAATGCCCTGGCTTAGTGCACGTGCTCTACTTTAGTGCTTTTTTTAACTTTATTTGGATAATACTGTTTCTCGCTTTTGTCTTTATAGTGATATTCGCTTTTGGGCAGGCAAATGATGTTACTTCAGCTGGTCAGGCTATAGCCGCTCTTGCAACTGGATTCTTTCCATTAATTCTGAAAAAATTTCTTTTCAAACCGCTAGACTATTCTGTCGACAGATCTAATCTTAATTGGAAAAATATGTTTGCGAATGCCGTACAAGTTTACACAGAGTCATGGAGCATTGCCGATGTTATCTTAACGGAAGCGGTTGGAACTGAATTGGAAGATGGGAGTTTGGAAAAGGTCTCAATGAAAGAGGTAAACGAGACAGACAAAGTCGATATGAACAATACATCTGATAACAGTGACAAACATGTCGACAACAATGTGATGGTAACAACAGACCATGAAGGAATAATATTAGACGATAAAGTAGATTTAATCGTTAAACGTGGAAGTGATTCTGAATGGACTTTTTATGTACCTCTTCCTCCACCTGAAGACTCTGATGTTGAAGCGTTTAAGGATGAAGAAACTATTTTATAAAAAGAAGCTTAATGCATAAGATATTTATGTATAGATGTATCGTTTATGTTTATATGTGTATATGTTTTCCAATTGTATGCTTATTGTTGCAATGTCTATCTTGATTAAGAAGGTTGAAGAAGGAACATAAGAACTGACCTAATATTTCATTCTTTTTCACAAAATACACACCTTTACAACTATTTTCTTCTAATTATGTTTTAATAACAATTATTTCTGTTATGCAAGTCAAAGAATAAATTTGTCACATTAAAGTATGACACTATGTTAGGTAGTAATTTGATACAAAATAACGCGCATTCGTTATACGATGACATAATTGCTAAATTTAAATTATTGATTAAAACTGACAGAAAAGCTACCCTATATTTACTGAAGAGGTCATAGATGTTAAAGTAAATATAAAATAAATGTATTATTAAAACAACCAATATCATGACTGCATCATTCTAATTAGCACAAATTTTGAAATCTTGCCAAGATCTTTGTCACAACTTAATATGTATGGTGTGTCAGGTAAATATTCTTACCTTTGCAAGTCGTTTTTGCTACGCTATTCTCGATGCTTGACAGATCAGTGAAATTGGCGACAAAGAATACGTAGTTGCTGTCGGGGTCACTAGAGATATAATTCAACTCATTCCTGTCAATCACATCCTGACCAATACCTAAAATTATATGACATTCATGATTAGAACAACTGTTAATTTAAGATGCATTTTCTTTAAAATACATGTTGGTTACACAACAGTCATAGAACTTTTTTGTTTGAGTGTTTTTGATTTTAATAATATATTTATTTCGCCTAATACTTTTGTCATCAAAAAGTGCATTATGAGTCTGTGTAATTTGTCAATTTTATAGACTATTTTCGACTGAATATAACTGTATCTGTCAAATAAAGTTAATTGATTCGGAAGACGCATATATATATTCTTAAATTAGTCAAGTTGAACGTTTTCAACATTAACAGGCTACAAGTTAGTAACTAATTACAACAGTTGTGTGTTCCTTTTGTTCAAAATAAAGTATAACTACATGTTTATGTTTATGATAATAAAATGTTTCAACTCGATTTATCGATGAACTTTTAGTCACCATTACGTGCCATACCTGTTTTTACTTTCTTTACTGAACCATCATCCACTTAGTGTACCAAAGTGTTTTCATTTATCATTTTCATTAACAAGGGTAGATACTATCGTCATTTTTGTGTTATACATTTAATTCAATACAACAACATTAAACATGTTAAAGATTATTATGTTTTGACATTTTATATTATCTATATATTTTGTATATGTTTTACTTTTTGCTTTATTTTTTTATTTAAACAAGTGCTAATTTGAATAAAAATGCTCAAACTGTACAACATAATTATGTACAAAATGTCACAAAGCTATGATATTTGAATAATTACGCTTTTTATTTGATGTAATAACTATATTTTTACAGATTATTTATGATCAATACAATTCATTTGAAACCACCAGTGTTTTTATTACCGAAACAATCAATGTTATAAAAAGCTACTGGTGTAGGAATACGTAATAATCTATGCGGATGGATTTTTTATTAAAATGTTATCAATGTTATAATTATGAATGAAGGATTTTTTAACTGAGGGTTTTTTTCTTCTAAAAACTTCTTTAGAGTTGTACATCAAATACTTGTTTTAAACCTTGCAGTTTTTTCTATCAACACATGATGTTTAATTCCTTCTACTTAAGTACATTATATATTTCCAAAATATCTTTGATTTGTACGTTTTACTTTTTTCAGAAAAACCTCCAACTGATTCAATCAAGTTTTGTGTCAATTTAGTTGTTTTCCCCATACAAGGTTTTAATAATTTTATAATAATTAGGCGTGCGTTTTATCAATTTTAGATGGTAACATTTAATAATCGAAGTATTTTTTACCTCAGTACAAAAATTGTTTTTTTATCTTTTTTATTTTTATTTATTTTTTTTGTAAAGAAAAACTTTATATTTATTAAGAAAATACAGGACAAGTAGCTTGAGATTTTTATATTGATATTATAGTTTTTAATGTTCTATACAGTGTGCCTTTTTCCTGTTAAGTGCATTTTCTTTATCACCCCCATTACTTCATAATAAGCATGTATTGTGTCATTCATTTCCATTGTTATCTTGAGAAAAAATCGGGCTATTGTGATCGCTAGTCGTCCTCGTGAAAAAATGTTGTCTTTACACAAAACATGATTTAGCATAACTGCTTGTGATGATATTTGCGCAACTATACGAAAATGTGCATCTTACAGCTATAATGTTGAAGATATAACCTTTTTTACTAAGTACTTTTGTTAAAAAAGATTGTTTATTCCGTTTGATAATTATAAACTATCACAGGTATCAACACAAAACTTTGAACGTTAGTTTAAATGGTTTTATAATTCATCCAGCTATATTTTTGAATGTTACTTTAAGTTAACAATATGTTTTTTATTACTTACTGTTGATTCTTTTAAAAAAAATTAACCATATTTTAAACTATTTTGTCCATCGTTTACCTTGTGGTATAATGATAATTATTTGCTATATACATGTACATCTCTTTTCAACAATTTACCAACCCTTAAGACCGGGTGTGGTTTATATTGTATTGCATCTATATGCGTGTCCTTTGTTTAATAATGCAAGTCGACCATTAATGTAACTATATTTTAAGTTCATGTAAGTCAATATTTAAAACAAATTCCTTATATTATCTTGCTACCTGACATGCTGTTTAAAAAATATTCTTTTTACAAACATATTTCAAAAGATTTCAAACTTAATTCGATGTTGAACATTTTCATAAAAATGCCTTGTACTATTTTGTGTCAATATATTTAAAAAAATTTTAAAGAACATTTGTTTGTTGGTCTGTTATTTTTCCCTCACCAGTTTTCTATAAAAAATGTACATGTGTTTGAGAATGCATGATATTACACAATCAGTGCAGTTTCATAACCGCTCAGCCAGCGTTTCTCTTTGAACCATATCATACAAGAGTAATGACTCAATTGATTAACTTTCTCACTGTCACCTAGCTTAATTTGCTCTAGCATAATGGTCCTGATTCAGATGTTATTGAAAAAAAAAGGAAATACTAAACATATACTATCGCTAATGTTTTTGGTTCATCTATATCCTTTATCTTATAAACTTACCAACAGAGAAAACTGTTGCTCCTGATTTCTTGAGCCTATCAGCAGCAATTTCAGTAAGGTCAGGATTTGTGGACAGGCCATCAGTCACGACTATAGCAATGTCGGGGGCATCTTTTCTCTCTCCTTCAAATCCTTCAAGACGCAATAGATCTAGAGCTTTGTCAGTCTCCGTATTTCCTGAAATAAGTAGAATATCGTTTTATACGTTATACGGGCCTGAAATTCAGTTTTGCGGAGTCTTCACAGTATGTTCATTTCAGTCCATAATATCAAATAACAGAATATCACAAGGGACACTATAAAAACGATTAATTACGTAGCGATAGGGTGTAAGCTTTTACACAAACAGTAAAACAATGATGATATTGATTCGATTAATGTCAGAAAGTTTGTTCCTCTAAATACTTGCATTTCGACTAAGCTTGTTGAGTTTTAGATATTTTCATAGTTTCTTAAAGCTGCATCACCTCCTTAGGAGACAAAAAAATAATTCAAAAGAATAACATTGAGAACAATGTACAAGATTTTAAGAAAAGTCTTTATATAAATAATGATTATTTAAGACATAATTTTCGTAGTATATACAATTAATGAGCATTTAGTGCTCTTTTTGCATATTTTGACCTACTTTTTGGTAATTTTCGTATTTTTTTAGTGCCGTTTTTAATGTTTAAATTATTTCTTTGTTCACGTGACATTATTTTACATTTTAATATATTTTCAAAATTTTCATGGCAATTAGCATGATCTGGAGACATGCTGCTTTAAAGGAGTCAACCGCTGTTGAATCGATTTAATTGCCATATACATATATGTTGACAAATACTTGTTCTCTTTTTTGGACAAATAAATTGTTTATTGATGTATTATCATAAAAATACGTAGGTGGTAGCTGGTAAACCACTTAGTGATTTAATGATATATGAGATGTAACAGATTATATTGCTTCGTCGGTCGTAATATAACTAACAACAACAACAATATACTGTTTAACGTTACAGCAAATTACGACGAGAAACAGTATTTATTTATAAATTAAACTGCTGTATAATAAGTTGCAATTAACCGTCATTATCATGAACACATCTAAGATTATCGGCTTCTTAGATTTAGCAAATGACACTAGTTGGATTTCCAAAGCATTAAAATGTCATTGCTAAACACGAAAGTATCTACATGTGTATTATATTTTTTTAAATAATTTATAAGACAATTTATAACCTTGATTTCAAGGAAGGAAAATTAACGTACATGTAGTTTACTAATCACTCTTTATAAGAAAAGTGGTCTTTGTCGACAGATGATGTTTCGGAACAGGTCATATCAGACAACTGCCTTTCAAATGGAAATGGTGGCCTGCGTTGGCTCATATAAAATAGGTTCAGTTAAATTAGAGGTGACTTTAAATTCGGTCTATGAATGTATGTCACTTCTTGTTGACATTACGAGTATTTTGTATTAACGAATACGTTAAGAGACATGTAAATAACTTGAAGATATAAAATCATTGGAAAATATTATAGATGGCTTGAAAATATTACAATTATGTTCTTGAAGATGTTACAATAGATAAATCACCTGGATAGTAAGGTATTTGGTTGATAGCGTTTACAAGAGCCAGCTTGTCGTAGTAATCGTCCAAATTGATACGTCTTGTCGGGTAGTTACTGTACGTGATTACACCAACCTGAAAATGACGTATGATACAATATAGGCATGAAAGGCATAAATAAAAAATAATGCAATTACAGCTTCGGGTTAGAATCCCGACAGAGACTGGGTTCTTTCATGTGAGGAAGCTATCCAACTAGCTTGCGGAACGTCAGTGGTTCTACTCAAGTGCCCGTTTGTACCTGAAATAATGCACGGAAGGGCACCCGAGGTATTCCGCCACCAATAAAGCTGGAACGTCGCCCTATGACCTATACTGTGTCGGTGTGACGTAAAACCCAATCAAACCAACAAACAACATACGCAATATAATTAAGGCATTGTTACATGTTATTACAAAATTTATGTTAATAAGGATACTTTCTACATATTTTTACACAATTAACGTTTATTTTGAAAAATTGCTAAATCACTAACACCAACAGCTTTGAGTCGTAAACAACAGTAGTGATATGTTGTACAAAAGTATACACACTTAAATAATTTAAATCATTGACAATAGCTTTATATAAACTATAATCAGTAACGTAACCTGGCCACGTATCAATAAGTTTTAAAACCGTTGAATAGAATTGTAAGCATTTAAATCATTACGAATGCAGATGAGAAGCTTTAAATCAAAACCCAACATTATAGAACTGTACCTATCCCAGTCATTTGAAAAGATAATCTTATAGGATATGCCTCGATTTTAGTGGTGCAAAGGAAGGTTATACATGAAGAGAAATAATTTTAGGTAGATTTATTACCCTAAGCACATACGCGTTTGTACATAATGAACAGTATTTTATAACATTCAGGAACTGGCATATATTTGACCATTTTTAAAAGTTGCATGTCTCTAAATGATCCAAAATATTTCAAGAAAACTTAAATTCAGAAATATGTACTAAGATTTTAAGAAATAAAACGAAACAAAATTCAAGTAGTAATTTACATGTCTTGTGCGGTTAATGACTGATTTTGCAGTATTTATACACCATATTTCTACTGCGTTACTAACGAATTGCATATTTTGACCCCCTTTCTTGTGGTGGAGGTAGGTAAATTTACGTGGATTGTAAGTGTCGTTTGCAATGTGTAACTTACTTTCTTTGTTCACTTCACAATATTCCACTTTTTAATTCATTTTCAAATTTCGTGAAAATAAGCATAAATCTGTAGGCATACTGCTTTAGGAAGCATACACAAATATGAAAACCTTCTATTACCATTACAAGTAAATTGATCGCCTCTGGTAATATTAAACAATATTAAAACGTTTCTGATATTGTATTTGAAGATCATACAAAGTTCGGATAAATTATGTTATGTAGTTGTCTTTCTGCTATATAATGTATGTCTGTAACCCTAGCTTAGCACGCGCATATTAGATTAAAGAGATGATTTGTTCTATTCAACTAATTGAAAGAAGCATTATAAAATTTGTATAGCTTTAACAATAAAATATCAAATTCACTCATACATATATAAAAAGGGTATACGAATTAAATTTGTATGATTGGCGGGCTGTTGTGTCGTGTTTTACTGTTTTATAATTACATTGTACATTATCTGACTAAACTGTTGCTGTAAAAGAATTGTATATTTTGTATTTCTTAGTCAAGTACAACTGACAGCACAAATTATGTGGTACATTTAGTTCAATCTGCAACAACTTGTCATTTAATACGATCCCGTTAAATCGTACATTACCTTTGTATACTTGACTTTAATTTTGAGATAGCGTGCAGTTGACTACAGTATTGAGATACCTTACATTATCTTAGTAAAGCTTTCTCTTATGTCGAGATAGTATGCATAACCTTTGTTAAGGTGACTCCTAACTCGAGAAAGCGTACATAATCTTAGTAAAGGTGACTCCTTACTCGAGAAAGCGTACAAAATCTTAGTAAAGGTGACTCCTTACTCGAGAAAGCGTACATAATCTTAGTAAAGGTGACTCCTTACTCGAGAAAGCGTACAAAATCTTAGTAAAGGTGACTCCTTACTCGAGAAAGCGTACATAATCTTAGTAAAGTTGACTCCTTACTCGAGAAAGCGTACATTATCTTAGAAAAGTTGACTCCTAACTCGAGAAAGCGTACATAATCTTAGTAAAGTTGACTCCTTACTCGAGAAAGCGTACATAATCTTAGTAAAGTTGACTCCTTACTCGAGAAAGCGTACATTATCTTAGTAAAGTTGATTCCTAACTCGAGATAGCGTACATAATCTTAGTAAAGGTGACTCCTTACTCGAGAAAGCGTACATAATCTTAGTAAAGGTGACTCCTTACTCGAGAAAGCGTACATTATCTTAGTAAAGTTGACTCCTTACTGGAGAAAGCGTACATTATCTTAGTAAAGTTGATTCCTAACTCGAGATAGCGTACATAATCTTAGTAAAGGTGACTCCTTACTCGAGAAAGCGTACAAAATCTTAGTAAAGGTGACTCCATACTCGAGATAGCGTGCATAATCTTAGTAAAGGTGACTCCTTACTCGAGTAAGCGTACACAATCTTAGTAAAGGTGACTCCTTACTCGCGAAAGTGTACATAATCTTAGTAAAGTCGACTCCTTACTCGAGATAGCGTACATTATTTAGTAAAGGTAACTTCTAACTCGAGAAAGCGTTCATTATCTTAGTAAAGGTGACTCCTAACTCGAAAAAGCGTACGTGTACATCATCTTCGTAAAGATGACTCCTTAGATGACTCCTAACTCGAGATAGCGTATATAATCTTAGTAAAGTTGACTCCTAACTCGAGAAAGCGTACATAATCTTAGTAAACTCGAGATAACGTACACTACCTTGGTAAAGTTTACTCCTATGTCGAAATTAAGTACACTATCTTAGTAAGGTTTACTACTATGTCGAGATTGTGTACATTACCTTAATAAAGGGTGGGGGAGTCCGTGGCCGAGATGTTAAGGTCGTTGACTTCAAACTGAAGAATAGTTAACTCTTATATCAAGACAGTGTACATTATCTTAGTAACGTTAACTCCTAACTCGAGAGAGCGTTCATTATCCTTGTTAACATTACCTTAGTATAGTTGACTCCTATGTCTAGATAGTTGACTATATTGATGACAAACTGCTTCACCCTTTTAAAGTTTGTTACCCCTAAACTTCCGGAAGAGTCTAGCACGAAAACAAGGTCGGCAACAGTACGATTACAGTCATCTTAAAAGAAATAAATTATAAAATGTCACGTGAGCAGATTGTTTTAATCGATGTTTCAAAAAATTAGCTGAATGATAAAATATATTGTTTTTATATATTATTAGATTAAATAAAGCTAAGAGTTTGCTCAGGTTGGCACTTTATATACATATGTTCCTAATACTTCTAGGTGAGATAATTGAAGAAGAAATAAGGCTGTTGTTTTGTAAATGTACTGCGTTGTTTTGGCATTGGTATCACATGGTAAAGCTGATTTTGGGTACCCTGAAGAAGGCTGTTAAGCCGAAACGTTGGTTTATTGAAGGGAATTATAAGAATTTGCAGCTGACTACTTATTTTTTTACTATTTATCATATCGTAAAGAATAGCTTATAAAATAATTTTAGATTCATTGAATTATCTGAATTATTAACGTAATTGTTTGAAATTTACCAGTGGTATTTGTTGTTGAGGTGATTATTGAAGGTTCTGAAAATGAAAACAAAGAGACAAATTAGATATATAAACATTCGTCAGGTTGTAACAAGTACAATTATGTGGAATATAGTTTATCACAATCAGTTATCACCATGAGTTATCATTATGAGTTATCACCACGAAATTGAAAGATATATATTGATATAAATTCTGTGCTGAAATGATAAAAATCTTGTTTAAATATTCTAGTTTCATTGTGCCATTGAGACCTATTTTATCCACGTATTTAACTATTTTAAGATTTTTGTTCGAAATTACAATAGTCATATATCTTATATTGATTATCAAAACAAAAATAATATACTTACGTGGTGTGGTAACAGGAGCTAGCGTTGAAACAGGCGCTACTGGCGCCACTGTAAATACAATATGGTGAACACAATTTTTGACATCATTGAAATAAATTTATATTAAATTATTATACATGTAGTGCTATAGTATAAAGCAGATTATGTACCTATAGTTTTATAAACTATGCTGTAAGTTTATATAACCCGAGCTTCTATCCCAGGGTTATATGGCTAAAGACTGTTATAATCTGTCAGAAGACATTAAAACGAATCTACAATACACTTTATTCCTTTACTTGAGAAGAAATTACTTCTGAGATTTAAAGCAGTCAAAACAAAGTTGAAAAAAAGCAGTATTGAAGGTAGTTTCTGGCAATCTTATTCCGTTGCTGTACAAATTGTTCTTTACCCTAAAAAACTTCAACTTCAAACTTTAAAAATACCTCCTATTTTGGAAGAAAATCACTTTTTACTTTTTTCATTGCTTGCGAGCGTGGTCTAAAATTGTAAGTTTACATAAAAAGGCGATAAAACTAAATACATATATTCTATGAGCCATCAGAAATATTTATTTGATTAAGTCTGACAAGCAAGTTGAGCTCATGAATATTATTTGCCAACTCCGTCATTTCCAGACTATGCAAGCTTATCCACGGAAAGAGGCGATACATGCCGAATATTCACGAGTATGAAATAATGCGTACTCGTAGTCTCAGCGTTATGCGGAATCGAATAAAAATCACTTATATTGCTCATACCTTCACACGTTTTCGAAGAGAGGGCGGAAACAATACCAGATAAGGAGCTGAAACTCGAGACTGTAAAAACGTGTTCACTGTATACCGGCGATGCTATAGACTGAAGCTCCAGAATGTTGACATCACCCCCGACTCCAATACCGAACATGACAACACCTGCGGTAAGAAAGAAATACATTTATAGAAGAAAATTATTATAGATAATGGTAATGATGTCAATTTGTGACGCCATCACATGACTGTTATTTATGATATCAAAACAACGCATTGATAAATCATACAGTCTGCAGTGCTGAAACTGAATTCTGAAGAACGCAGATTTTCTCGTTAATCTAAAACAGAGGAATAACTGCTTCAGACCCCCAAAGTGGTGACGTCGTCAAAATGGACGACCGACTCTAGCATTGGCAGAACATTGCTTTTGTATATTGACGAGCGTGAAAGGATGTATCTTCTGGTCAGACATCAGCTGAAGGCTACAACTCATCATATACCAGAATAACTGTTCGAATTACTCAGCAAAATAAGACACAATAGTTCACTTCACAACGGAATCAATAGGCACAGCCATAAACTACAAATAATGTTTTATATAAGAATAAATTAATGCCATTGCTGCAGCTGCAAGTTGATTTAAACAGAGTAAAATCGATTTTGAAATACAAACAGGTAGCACGTATGTATACATGCTTGTAAATAAATCGGCTGCGTTGCGTCTCCTTGGTTACGATGTCTGCGCAAACAAATATGTCGATCTATAATTTCTTTAAAGCAACGCTTTCGGTCATGTTCTTTAAAATTGTTTGAACGTAATAAAGTAAAAGTTAAATTTGCAGATTACATCGTTTGATAGATGATGATGAACTGTTACACTGAAATTTGTTGTAGGTAATAAACACCAGTAATGCTTTAAAAATATGCAGATATGACAGTGTCCAGGCTTGCCCTTGTAATAATCTTATATTTTGAAATAGTGGTTGTTTCTTTGTTGTTATTGTTTGTTTGTTGTGTTCCGCTTGTTGTGTTTTGTCTGTTGCCAAGTTGAACATGTTCAAATAAAGGTTACTGTTAAAAGCCTTTATAACCGATAAATATCCTTTAATAGCCTTTATTATTTAATGTTGCTCACAATGTAGTGAAGTTTTTGTCATGCAATTAAAGGAACAGCGGATCAGCCATGCAACATATAAGCTTACATTTTGTGATATATTTGAGCCGCGTCATGACAAAACCAACATAGTGGGTTTGCGACCAGCATGGATCCAGACCAGCCTGCTCCTCCGCGCAGTCTGATCAGGATCCATGTTGTTCGCTATCAGTTTCTCTACTTGTAATAGGGTTTGTAAGCAACAGCATGGATCCTGATCAAGGCGCGGCTCATTTATAAAGGGAGATAATAAAATATCATATTGATAAAAGAAAAAGGAAAGCTCAATGGCAATTATAGGTTTGATTAATTTTCCGCTATGTTCCTTCAGTTAATCAAAATATTTCACTTAGTGCAACGAACAGTGTCAAGACCGCATTTTAGAAGTCAGACAGTTCATTATATATTATTAATTATTATAAAAATCTCTGATCGGTCGTAAACGGTTGTAGGCATAAATAACCGAGCCACTAGGCGAGAGATATCTATAGCAAATATAGCCATATAATCTATCAAGAATCTTTATAACGGTTTTATAATACACCATACTTCCTATATTTTACAGAGAAAAATATCATATTTTCATATATTTCATAAATTGACATTTGCCACGTGTATATTTCATATAAACGTCAAGTATCCAATGAAAATCGACTTTAATATGTAACTAAATTTATTTTCTTCCAATGGGGTATACTTTCTATGTCAAACCTTCAATTTGAATGGTTACGGTTAGTAATATATACATGTATATATCAATAATAGTTAGCTTTTTACCTAAAAAAAATATTTACCTTGTGATTTAAGTTCGCTGGCAGATGATGCTGTAAGATTGGTGTGGAAGGATTTACCATCTGTTATCACTACACCTATATTTGGAACATTTGGCCTTGACCCTTTAAAACCTTCGTCCTTGAGCAAATAGAGGGCGCTGTGAGTCTCTGTGATACCTTGAATATTAACACATACATTTATGTATAAACATTTGTATACTGGTAATGTTGGTGTTAAATATAGGTCCAAAACTGATATTGACTGTCCGTCTCATTCAAATACATACACACGATTTGTAACACCAGAGGAGTTTCTTAGCGCTATGCTTTTATTTAATTTTAATACTTTCTTTCTCAGTTTCTAAGCAAGTGTCAGCAACAGTTGAACAAATAGATTGGCATTTTAATTACAACTTAGATAATCATTTGTTACAAATATATAAAGAGAAAACTTTGTTTCGCGTTACTTAATGTAAGTTGTGAAATTGTCGTGCTTTGATTTTAGAACTATCTGTTTTTTGGTATCAAAAATTTTGATTTTAAAATGTTAAAATTAAGTTGCTTACAGCAATAAGTCTGGTTCGTTTAAACAAGACAATATGCAATATGTATAAGACGAAATATAAAAATACATAAATAAAATACAGTAAAGAAAATAATTATTTAAGGCTAAGACATTTTCCATTATTGATGCAAAATAATTATTATAATGGTCGCTTTCTTCGCTTTAAGTTGAAACAGTGAGAGAAATGTAAGCGTATAAAAGCAACTATTTTGGAGGTTTATAACCATGTAAAGGTTCAATATTCAAGTGCATTTATACCTGGTATATAAGGCACAGAATCAATCGCTTTCAGCAGAGCGTCTTTATCCGTATAATCATCGAGTCGTAACCTGATTACCGGATATCGGCTAAAAGTAATCACGCCAACCTTCGCATTGTCAGGTCCGACGTTCAAGTTTTGTACAACAGACTTCACAAAAGTCTTGATAATTTTAAAGTTGTCTTCTCCTACACTACCGGATGAATCGAGGACAAACACAATGTCGAATTTACTGTCACTACAATCTACAAAATAAATTAGAAAGTTTTAAAATTCTTATTTAGCAAATCAGTTTTTTTTATTCGCAAAAATGGCAAAGCTCACTAAAAATAAGACGCAAAAAATCCTTGCAAACAAAGTATCGCTATGGCGATAACAAGCATAATTTTATGTATATGGCTATTATGGTAACAAGTAGAAACTTATGAATATGGCTTTTGTGAGAACAGACATGAACTTATGAGTATGCTATCACAATAACAAAGTATGGCTATCCATTAACAAACACATGAATATGGCTATTATGGTAACAAGCAAAAACTAAAGTATGCTGTCACGATAACAAAAATAACTCATAAAAATGACTATAATGATAACAGGCATAAACTTATGAGTATATTATCACGATAACAAGCTATAAATCATGAGTATTGTTATCACGAAAGCAAGCATAAACTTATGAGTATTGTTCTCACGATAAAAATCATTTACTTATATGTATTGCTATCATGTTAAAAACATAAACTTATGAGTATTGCTATTACGATAAAAAAAACATAAACCTATGAGTATTGTTATTACTATAAAAACATGAGCTTTAACATGAACTTATGAGTATTGTTATCACGATAAAAACATGAACTTATGAGCATTGTTATCAAGAAAGCAGGCATAAACGTATGAGTATTGTTATCACGATAAAAATCAGTAACTTACATTTATTGCTATCATGTTAAAAAACATAAACTTATGAGTATTGCTTTCACGATAAAAAACATAATCTTCTGAGTATGCTTTCACGATAAAAATCTTAAACCTATGAGTATTAATATCACAATAAAACATAAACTTATAAGTATTGCTATCATGATAAAAACATAAACGTATGAGTATGCTATCACGATAAAAACATAAACGTATGAGTATTGTTATCACGAAAGCAAACATTAACTTATGAGTATTGCTATCACGATAAAAAACATAAACTTATGAGTATTGCTATCACGATAAAGAATAATCTTATGAGTATGCTATCACGCTAAAAAGCATAAACCTATGAGTATTATTATCACGATAATAACATAAACTTATGAGTATTGTTGTCACGATAAAAACATAAACTTATAAGTATTGGTGCCACGATAAAAACATAAACTTATAAGTATTGTTATCACGATAAAAACATAAACTTATGAGTATGACTATTTTGACATATTCTGCCGACTTTTTAATACGACTATAATAATATAACTTACATTTGTTAGTTCTAAATGAAGAGAGCAAATTTTACAGTATAATCAGAACAATTAAAACTTATTGGTGAAAAACTGATTATTGATGAGTAGTCGTACAACTGGCAAAGGATATTAAATTTTTTACCATACTTACTTATTGATTGAGGCATAGGGGTCGTCATGAGGGGAGGAACAACCATAGTTTGACCATGACTTGCATCTATAAATAGATAAATTGTTTATTATAGTGACATGTGTTATACATACAAAAAGAACATATTTTCAAAATAAGATAAATAAGTTAAGTATATGATGACAACATATACATGTATGTTAACAATAAAAAGGAATGTCTAAAATGTATGAATATAACTGATGTTGTCTGGTCTTGAATGCCTTAACAATAAATTTTGCCGTTTTACGAATAGAAGAACTGTATGAATATGAAATGCAAATATTGATGTTCATAAAACATTGGCGTTTTAGATATGTATATCAGTCCTAGGTACAACCATATATATTATCAAATAGCTGAATTAATTTGATTTATTATAATGCTATATACAAAATACTATAGGCTCGTCATTATGATTTTACAGATAAAACAGTGTGATTTAGAGCTAATTTAAACATGTAGGTTCCGGTATGTAGCATTTTAGGCAACGTTGTTTTATGAAATATCAAAGTTATATAATCTGACATTGATATAGTACTCTTAAAGTATCGCATGAAAATCGCACGAAGATCCAAAATGATTGCAGTTTTTTTTTCTGTTTATGTCATAAGTTTATCAATTAACAGACAGAGTGCACATGTAATTGATCTTTACGTTTAATTTATACCGATAAGTGAATTTAAATTATGAGGCTAGACAAGTTACCTTTATAAAAAAATCAAGTGAATTTCTTAAGGTTGTTAATTATTGTCCAACTGGGCATGTGAGAACAATTTAACAATAAAACATAGTAAAGTGAAACCCGGTCATAACCTTTTCGGTAAAATTGAGTCTGTCCCCATCAGCCCCACCCCAACACACACACACACACACAAACCCGATTTCTGTGTTTCGATGATTACGACTGTTTAATGTTTCAGTACATAAAAATAAATACCGCCTCCGTGGTCGATTGGATAGAGTCGATGACTTCTAATCCAGTTACCTCTCTGGCGTGTGTTCGATCCCCGGGAGATGCTTTGGTAGTTTAGCACGGAGGAAGTTAGTCTAGTACTGGTGTAACTCTTAAGGAACGATGGTTAGGAAACTACCCGCCTATATGACTGAAATACTGTTGGGAAAAGGCGTAAAATGAAACAAACAAACAAACAAACATAAAAATAAATAAGTATATTTACCTATTAGATACACTAGAAGTAAGCAAAGTATACTTTGAACATACATATTGTTCTGAAAGAAAAAAGTAAACGAATTTGATAGCAGATATACATTTCTTCAACACCTAAATTCTTAAGAAGGGAAGAGGTTTTGTCCCATTTCTTGTTTCAATGCATCTAAAGTTTGATAAAGTTGTCTGCAGACCAAAGTTGATATTTGACTGATATTTGTTCTGAATAACCTGACTATTGACCATCTCTGTTGAATTATAATAGAATTTATTTTACTTTCTTATGCAAATAAGCATTGGTTTTCGAATCCGCATTTGTCTTTTACTAAACGCACAAAATTATAGCATAAAGACAACGACAACCATCTCGTTTCTTTTGTTCAATATTGAAATAATAAATTGTTCGTTAAAAGTTTCTTTATGAAATTATCATCAATTTTTGAAATTGTTAATCACAATTCTCAGTGTTTTGGGTTTACGAGCAAAGCGTTAATATCTTTTAATTGAATTTACATCCGACGTTTTTATAAAATGAGATCCCTTGCTGTATGACAAAATTCCGACCAATTATTAAAGTAAAGATATAAAATATATCCAAATAATGTTAATAAAAAAGACAGTTTTGTAGACTTAAAATGAAATTAAATTGTTAAACAACGCTAGCTTGTACTTTGTCCATGAACTCCTGGATCAGCTCAGGTCGACTCTAGGTTATAAAACATTGTTCTGAGCTCAGGATTTCTGTTGGGTACTGTTCATTTTGCGCCAGTTTCTGAACAATTAAATACATAAGCTTAGGAATTTTCTCTATATCCTCGGCCCCTGGTCTATTAGATATGAGAAAATAACGCATTCTATAGAATACCTTTTCAAGTTTTTTCACTTGGTCCTTGTCGATATAATATAATTATTACTTGTATTTTATTGATTTTCTCTGAATAAATATGTAATGTGTAAATTCACTCACCCTAAACAATTGTTAAACTACTTAAATCAATCAATTAAACGCCTTACTTTCCAGTTTATAGCACTTCACTACGGAACTTAATTAAACTGCCCGAAATGTTCTTGCATCAAGCTTTTTGTAGTCTCGAAGAGTTTTTGGTTTTTGCACACTTTAACCAATGATTGCAAATAAATGAGGATCATTTAAGGACATGAGATAACATCTTAGCACCTTTTGGTTTAAGAGACGAGCGTCTGGTCTCTAGCACTGATAACCTAAATGTTATACAAGACAACTTTCTAAATGTGCCACGCATAATCTTACGTTATTTTACGCAGCAACCCCGGATTTAATTCCGACGTCACCCGGTTTTTTATCTGCAGTCATAAAAGGTTGATGAGGGTGTTTTTTGCTTCTTCGCTATTTGCCCTTGATTTAATGAAAAATAGTACGTTTTTTCGTTACATTTTAATATATTCAACCGGAATGCCCTCCGTCATTTAGAGTCAATGTAGTCCACCATATGCAAATTAATGTTTATATAATTTTATAAGTAAATAGTTGATAATTAAATATACACTTAAATTTGTGCTAGTGGTACTGCAGTCTACAGTTTTAGACGGTCAATGACAGAAAATATCAGCAATTTTAAGTGACATGCCATTTTTTATTATCAACTTCATCCTTTCATCTCCGTTATAAAATCATGCTTATGGTCCAAAGTTTAACAATACAGAACTAGTCCTCTCTAAACCCTATTCTCAATGCAATATAGTAAACACTAGATACCAAAGAAATACTTCCCTCCCAATTATTGTTAGTTACGGACGCCACTTTATGTTGAACCTCCTTCTTGGCTTTTGGTATAACTACCACAGAGATCAGATGCAAAGTTGAACTTAGAATACATATAAAACTCCTGTTTGACCTTTCTTATGTGAGTATATACCAAATTCATCGTTCAAATGCAAAGTTTTGCATGTGATATATGCATGTAATTTTCTAAGACGAGTATATACGACATAATATATCTGTCATATTAAAAGTTTAACCCGTGTGACTATTTATGCATGCACGTCAAAAATGATCAAACTCTTGAAATGTTCTTATAAATTTCGACCATAAGCTTGTTTTTTAACTATTACTTTTATACTTTCATAAACTTTAAAGATGCTGTATTGATGCAGAAAATACAGAAACATGACAGCATACGACATTTTTTGCACTCGTGTTACCTTAAAGCTACATTAAATAAATTTCATAAAAACAGAAATGGCGACAATTTATAAATAAATTTGGTTTAATATCGACTCCAGATTTTATTTTGGTGTCAAGACAACCAAAATAAGTTTTATAAGCATAAAAAATGGGCAACCTCATTGTGGCGAAATCGGAAGTACAATAATAATCATTTCTGTTTGCATGAGAAACTCCGCCCTCGGTTCATCCGTACATCAATATTAAAACAACAAACATGACTATGTGCAGCAGTTCTAATCTAACGGTATATTTCCGCATTGTAACGGATGTTTTCATACAAATTTAATCCTTTTTATGAGATGATTACTTTTTTCTGAACCACAGGCCTAGTTCACCGTGAAGCTAAAACGGTAAAAGTGTGTTTGCACAAGAAAATCTCATATTTACTGTGTTCCGGACAGCAACTATAACAATGTGACGAAGCGCATACACGAGCTGATTATTGTCTTCATTTGCATGCTAAAATTCGTATACGAACTTTAGTGTTACCGTGGGGTTTTCCGTTTAAAATCCTTATTTATGAACAATATTTGATGAGATTTACAACATAACTGTTAAAAAGGTTTATGAAACTGTATAATGCTTGTTTTTTAGGCCGACGGCAAAATATTTTTACATATTTATTTAATGTAACTTTAATATTGTTTCATGTTTTAAAATGATATAATACCACTTAATCAATTCTTCCGAACCAAGTAAGATAAGTAAACAAATATAAACATCCTTGTTCGTGTACGTGTTGTGTATTTTCTACTTTGATACCGTATATCGTCATTCAAACTACCGCGATAACCTTTGTACTTACAACCATATATTGGTTCGTATACCGAGTCTCAAAGTTCGTCATTTCTTCGTGATTCTCCTTTACGTCAAAAAAAATATAGACACAATGCCAAAATGATGTTTACGTATGAACGTAAATCGTTATTGATATTATAATTATTATTGTTGTTGTTGTTGTTGTTGATGATGATGATGATGATGATGATGATGATGATGATGATGATGAGGATGATGATGATACCATAATTTTAGTCGGCTTCACCGTTGAAATCCCAATCACATTGTTTCTCTATATTATTTTCTTTTTTAAAAAAAAAACTTCTTAACTTTAAGAACATGTCTTTTACACATAGACATTCACTGTCTGAAAATCCGATTACTATTCTTTCATTTCTTTTCACTAAAGTATCGTCAAGACTTGAAGGAAAATATATGAAATAACTTTGTATTGCCTTTATATCCTGATCATTTTCATACTTTAATTGTTTTGAAAATACCTTGAATAAAAAGTGTGTAAAAATACTAAAAGACAAATCGATTACATAAATTTAGATGGATTATCTCATTTTTGTTTTCAAGGTCAGCCCAAATTTTCTCTAAATGCGAAGATTAGTCCTAGGATTACAGTTGTATAACATCAACAGAATTATGATTTGACTCGACCAGTCAAGGCTTCATTAATTTGTGGTATATATCTACTTTTTTTACGAACTTCTAGATGCAAAATATTTATGAAACGTTTTTTTCTGCTAAATTTAAGTAATGCATTCGCCCTGCTCTGAGTTTAGGATGTTTCATTGGTAATTTACTTTACATGTATTTCAATTTCTAACAATAAAATTTACTGTCTAAATTCTTAACGTATTGCA
Source organism: Ruditapes philippinarum (assembly GCF_026571515.1). Classification (NCBI taxonomy): domain Eukaryota; kingdom Metazoa; phylum Mollusca; class Bivalvia; order Venerida; family Veneridae; genus Ruditapes; species Ruditapes philippinarum. The sequence continues at coordinate 112,068 of NW_026854271.1, forward strand.
ATGACCTGGAATTTTCAACTTAAGCGTTCCAAAAATATTAAAAGCTATTTAATGCATATACCTTTATGTTGTATCACACACTTCAACATTTTAAACAGAATAATAAACAACAATAAATAGTCTTTTTATTTATAAATGTGTTAATTTGACAGTGAAACTGACATTACAGCTATAGAAGTTTTTAGTAAACAAATTTGAATAAAATGAATAAAGATAATGTGGTGAAACATTCATTTCTTAATCATGCGCAAAGTTCGTGACTCGTGACCTGCGTAAATTGTATATTCTTAATTCAATGATAATGTTGAACACTTTGTAAGCCTTCATATAGATTCATACAGAATACAATTTTGTTCTGTTCTTAAAAGTCGAAAATAAGCAATCATCTCAATGAACGTTAGCATTTTGATACAGTTTTGAAATGTACTCTTTTCTTGGATTTCTGGATACTGTAAATTTCCAGTTGACATCCTGTAGCCGTTGCCTAGACCTAGATTTAAATCTAAGAGTTTTTTCAAAGTTTTCATTGAACCTTTTTTCGTACAAACTCTTTCGTCTCCGTCGTTCGTTTTCCCCAATTTCACCGGAATGCTGATTGTCAATACTTGCAAGTTCGCAAACATCAGGTGTGCTGTCAAATTGTGTATCCGGTTGATCTATATGGTCCTTCGCTTCCTGAAAATTGATTTCAAACATTTCCTTACTAGACAATCGCCTACAGGACAGTATACGGGTGCTTGAAATTAAATGTTGAAATGTTCCCCAACGATGAATTATCATAGACACGAACTGTAGAACAAGCAAAATAGAAAAGAGTGACAAGAATATAATTGAAACCGGTTCGTACTGTCCGAAGAAATAAAACTTGATCAGCTTTTCCCTGTTTACCTGCAGCTGTAGTAATGCTATGGAGAACATGAAATTTATCATAAAGAAAGCAAACACGATGTTATTACGAAGTGACAATAGGTCAGATTTTATCTTCTGTTCATGTTGTTTATTGCCTTCTATTGGCAATAAGTACTTGTGTATAAGCTTGGTCCAAAATTTCTCCTCCGTCTGACTGTCGTTCTCAGTCTTATACTTCTTGAACTCTTCTGAACTCATCCAGTAGCTTTTATCTTCAGTAAACGTGTCAATGTTTTCGTTCTCAGGACCTGGCTGGTCAATGTTTATTTCATTTAATTCTTCTTGTAAACTTTTCACTTGGTGATCTGACTTGTTATTTCTTGATCGTTTGTTTAATACCGACTTAAAGGCAGATAACACTCTGTCCAATTTCTTTTTCTTTTCAGGTTTCTTTTGTGTGTTTGCTTGTTTGTCTTCTCGTGTACCCCACGTTACGATATTTAAGTTGCAAATATAGTAAATTGTAAGAAAAATGAATGTGGAAGGAACTGCAACGTAATACAACAAGCCATGGAGTAAACAACTGAATTCTTTCGGGTGCCATAGCGCTGATAATGTAAATATAACTACGAGCCCAACCAGGAATAAAACATTAGGGGATATGACACTCTCCGAGGTAATGTTTAGAATAGTACCAATTGTTACAATAATCATGACAATGGTGTAAATAGAGCTGAAGATTGCTGCAAAGAACAGCTGTGTCTCTTGCTTGCATTTCAAGCACATAACAATAAATATGACAATTGGAGAAATTGAAAGCATATAAGAAGTCCAGGAATCGAATCCCAGTACCGAACTATATGATCCAGTGATCATAAGAGACACTGTTGCTGGTGCAAGTAAACTTGTCGCAAGCATCATGAACTGGTAAGCCATGAATAAGCGGCTTATATTCGCATTTTGTTGTACTGTATGGTTCCAAGACTTTAATAGATCGATTATGTTTGCATTTGTCGATGGAGACCATCGACGTCTTTGTATGAAGAATTCATCGAATGTTTCTGGTGCGTATGTATAAGCATCTGCCCCAGCACAGTAATCTACTTTATAGCCTTGTTGTAGAAGCAACGTACATAGCCATCTGTCTTCGCCTACAATATACAACATGATGCAATCATCTGATACACAATAATTTTTCAACATGTTAGAATATCGGAGAAATATGCATGTCCTCAAAGATGGCAATAGGAAAATTGCAGTCGGCTATATTTGATACATGACTGCTCGTACGAAATAGACATATAGATTTAAAACGAGACCTGTTGTATGAATTTAGCAAGTTACCTTGTTCAAACTGAATGTAATGAAGCGCTTCGGTTGGTTTCCTCGTATAAGTTTTAACAACATTATCATCTATCAATGCGCTTGCGCGAAACATTGAAAAGCATCCGGGGCAACATAATACACATCCAAGTACGTGTTCAGCAGCTTTTTGCAACCAATGGCCTATGGCATACTCAAACTTTTGATACCACACCAACGGTCCTGAAATGTAAATTAAATGATAGAAGTCGCGTCAAAAAGCAACGATTAACCCAAGCACATCAGGTGCTTGAGGTACTAGATCATCAATACGCATTAACTTTTAAAAATGTTATTTAAGACTGCTATATTAAAAATAAATCCTAGTACTGTTTTAAAAAAAACCCCTTGTTTCTAGTATTTTCATATTGTATATTTCAGATAATAATTCTATTGTATTTGAGTTACCTGAACCTATTGGATGGATACGACCACACACAGCACCGACCTTTGCGTTCTTTTTCATTCTGTCTATGAGCAGTAGTACGGACTTTGGTTTGAAGTCTACATCGCCGTCCAGTGTCAGGATGAATGTGTTTTCAAGCTAATATCAAACAACAACAAATTGTATAGTTTAAACTTGAGTTTTATCACTACATTAAACGATAAAATTTGTAACAGTTAAAGACGAAAATTTGGGGGGGAAATGATTTCATTTGTCGATTGGTTATGCATAATTCCACATTCCAATCTTATGTCTTTCTAGTATCATGAAAACCTGAACATCATATAAACATATAAAGCCATTAGTTTAGACAAAGTTTATTTCACACCAAACAATGAATACAGCATGTAAATAATACATGTATATTTACATCGAAAAGATACGTGCCATTATGTCCTTTCACTAATTATAATATGAAAAATTACTGCCTGTTGTCGGGAAATCGAATCCCAGTCACAGCGGAAAATGTTACTAATGCATATGCATCCTTCTGTGAAAATCTTTCGAAAGATCTTTTAAATATTTTTTTCTCATTTCTTACCTTCGTTTTGTACCTGTCAGGCATTACATTTCTGAAAGACTTAGGAGCACCATCTGTATTATCTGCTTTGCCTTTATTGTTACTCTCTAGTATAATTTCATCTCTAGATTTGAAATGGAATGTCTCGTACCCCAGAAGGTAGTATAAATACATTACCTAAAATCATTAATTTATTTCATACATTACCTAAAATGATAATTTATTTGATAATGAAAAGATTTTTAACAAGAGCCATGCTAGCATGGCCATCCCCCCCCCCCCCGCCGAATGTGTTTGCTGATTGGAAGAATGTATCTGTAGTAGAGCAGAATAATTCAATTTAAAGAGGTCTTCTGGTAATAACAACTGATGGAGTTTCAGGTTGATATCTCTAACACTTTTTGAGATATAAGCTCCGGACAAAAAGTATGAAAAGTAACAGAGGGCAATAACTCAAAAAATATAAAGGGTAGAGTTATCATTCTTACACACAGCATTCCTCCTCAATAAGATCTATCCATCTATGAAGATTCATGTTGACATCTCAAAGACTTTTTGAGTTATGCTCCACTCAGGTGAAAAATTATGTATGAAAAATTACAAAGGGCAATAACTCAAAAATTATAAATGGTAGATTTATCATTCTTGTGCACTGCACACCTCCTGCGTGAGATCTATCCTCCCATGAAGTTTCATGTTGATATCTCAAAGGCTTTTTGAGTTATCGGTATGCTCTGGACAAAAATTAAGTTTGAATAATAACAAAGGGCAATAACTGGAAAATTATACAGATTAGGGTTTTCATTCTTATGCACTACACTCCTCCTCAATGAGATCTATCCATCTATAAAGTTTCAAGTTGATATCTTTAACACTTTTTGACATAAGCTCCGGACAAAAAGTATGAAAAGTAACAAATGGCAATAACTCAAAAATTATAAAGGGTAGAGTTATCATTCTTACACACAGCATTCCTCCTCAATAAGATCTATCCATCTACGAAGTTTCATGTTGACATCTCAAAGACTTTTTGAGTTATGCTCCACTCAGGTGAAAAATTATGTATGAAAAATTACAAAGGGCAATAACTCAAAAATTATAAATGGTAGATTTATCATTCTTGTGCACTGCACACCTCCTGCGTGAGATCTATCCTCCCATGAAGTTTCATGTTGATATCTCAAAGGCTTTTTGAGTTATCGGTATGCTCTGGACAAAAATTAAGTTTGAATAATAACAAAGGGCAATAACTGGAAAATTATACAGGTTAGAGTTTTCATTCTTATGCACTACACTCCTCCTCAATGAGATCTATCCATCTATAAAGTTTCAAGTTGATATCTTTAACACTTTTTGACATAAGCTCCGGTCAAAAAGTATGAAAAATAACAAAGGGCAATAACTGAAAAATTATACAGGGTAGAGTTATCATTCTTGTGCACTGCACTCCTCCTCAATATGATCTATCCACCTATGAAGTTTCAAGTTGATACCTCAAATAATTTTTGAGATATGCTCCGGACAAAAATGTCGGACGGAAGGACGGATGGATGGATGGACGGACGGACGGATGGAAGGACAGACGGACGGATACCATTTCTATATCCCCCGCCTTTCGGTGGGGGATAATAACAGCACGGTGTGAGGTCTAGTTTCAATAGTCTTTTTTTTTCTCTAGACAAACTTCAAAAAAGTTCTTAATTAAAAGTTAGATAGTGACATTAATCTAGCCAAAATAACACGTTTGGAAACCCGATATGAAACCAAGGTGGGGCATTTAACAGAGGTGATAAGGTGTCACCTATGGACCGAAATGATTGAAAACAAAACACATCACGCTTCATAGGTTATTTGTAAAACTTTGTTGTCTTTTTAACAATAAATATATTTTACTTGACCTGAGACCATCTTTTTCTATGTCTTATTTTCAGCTTATTTTTTAAATGAACTATCATTTTAGTTGTGCCGGGTAAAGACCACGTGAGTCGTCCGCCGTATGGTAAAACTGATTTAACTGGCGAGGAATCCCATTCATTCTTAGCTCCTGATCCGAGAATAGCTCTGAAAAATCAAGATTAGTAAAAGGTAATTTTTGTTGTCAATGTTTTTAAGTATTTTTTGTTTGTTTGTTTTTGTTTTATGTTTTTGTTTTTGTTGTTGTTGTTTTTTTGCCTGAAGACAAAATAAATAATCTGATTAAATTTCTTAAACTTTTCTTATGTGATATTATATGATAAATAAAGAGTGGTTGAATGAATATGGACATTTGCATTATGGTTTCATGGAACATTTTACAAATAGTTGTGACATGAACTTAGTATCTGTGTTAGAGTGGACCCCCTTGCTAATGATCCTGTTTTGCCGAGTTATGTTTGGGATTGGGATGCGTACTTTGAATACCGCCCTTCCTTACTGCTCTTTGTTTCCATATTTTAGTCTGTATTCTGTTTGTATTTAAGTTTCATGACAATTAATAGGTTTAAAATCAAAAAAGTGTTTTATGTCAAGATTTTTAAATATTATCTTACAAAAAACGTGAGAGATGATAATTACGAGTATAATAGTACAAAACTGGCAGAGATTTTTACGTTCATTATTGCTATGAAATGCTCTTTAGAGTAAGTAGAAACAAGACTCACGATGCTGCCTCGTCCAAGCATGTTATAAACTGGAGAACATATTTATTTGGTACATGCTGCTTACTGTCCTCTTCTACAGTAAAAGCGTCATCGAAAATTATATGAACTGCAACAAAAAATACATGTGATGATCAAGTTACAATGTGAAAATCAAATCAATATCAAGATATCAAATATATGCTAAACTGGTGTAGTAGGGTACGGCAACGTATGTTATAAGTACATGAATGTATATTAAAACATATTTCCTGTCCTGGTGCCATGATCACTTACTTTCTGGCTCGAACTTGTCTGGATCTTCAGTGGTAATGTTAAACTTTCTCTCAGCTGCTCTGCTTACCGCGCAATGCCGGTCAATTCTAGAAATAAATATGTTATGATATTTAGCATGCAGCGTATATAAGCCAAAATAGTAATGAAAAAGATTATACAGTTGACATTTTTGATAATTTGACAGCTCTCGTGTTTCTATAATAAAGTTATGCATATATAACTTTCCTTAACTATTCTGTTACGAGACAATACATTGGGTCGTTATCTTGGGTACTGCGATACTTAATGTTTTCATTAATTCGTGCGAATGTAAAGGACTGGGTGTCATTGACCAATTTAATTGCTATTGACTGCTGTGTCTGAACTTCAACAATATGTTCCAATCAAAATTAAGTAAATGATCAAAGGCACTATTTTTAGATCAATTTTCTATGTTTTAGGTGGGATTCGATGTTTTCGGATTACCGCGAAACTGACACTTGGAAATCAATCGTGTTTGAGTATCTAAAAGGCATACACGATTGTACTTCATAATCAAATACTGGTATACTGAAGGTTCATAATATAGAGCTTAAATTAGTCTAACTGTCGTTGTTTTGCTTCATCAAGAATGAAAGATAGATTAAAAAGATATATTATCGCTTAAGCATCGATGTCAATAGTAGTTTAGATAATAAATCACATTGAAAGCTTTGTAGGGTAAAACGCACATCTTCCATGTCGTATTTTCAAATGGAAAATAACTTTATATGTATACATAAAATCATTTTCTGTCATTTCAAAAGCGGGCCACTTTGTAAGAATGTCGAATTCTTTTTGCTACATGTATATCTCACAGATTTACCTTAGTAATGATTTTAGAAGCTGTACCATCTCTTTCCAGTTTTCATGCCACATTGTTGCACAGATATACACTTTTGGGACAACTCTCTCTGTGCCTTCTCCATCTTTTCTATGGAACTGTTTATGGTGTTTTCTATGCCTTAACAATAAGTTGAAATCAACAAAAATACAATCCTTTAGTTCTGGTAGAAACATTCTGCAATAAATATAAAGATGCACGTGAGAACATAATCATTTATCTCTATAATCAATAAATTACATGAACTCTTTAATTATTACTTATTATAGCAATTTTCTCCTTATTTTTTGTGTTCCTCTATTTCGCTATTTTTTTCTTTCAGGGATCATCGAATCTAATGCGTTTATTATATAACCTTGGTATCGCCTCCACCCTGAGCCTTTGCTGGGAGGTTTACTCTCCATTACCTTTGGAAATATATTTCAAATACTCACATATTCTTCTATTTACGGGAACTTCTCTATTTCAAAGATAATTGCTTAATTTGTTAAAACTTAGGTATCACTGTCCGCTAAAAAATCAGATGGTTATTTAAAGGATGAGACTTTTATTTCATGATACATATTTGACATGAGACATGTGGGTAAATCAAACATAGCATTTAATAACATGTGATTCAAATTTCTTACCTTTCGACTTTGGCCATTCTCTCTGAATGTGGAAACCACACATAAATAGTTAACATAATTGTGCTAATCCAAAGCAAAGCAGCCAAACAGATATGAATTGCTGATGTCAACTCCCATGACGGACATAGATACGTCAATTCCAATGGAATCACGTCAAAAGTAAGTTGGTTACCGCATTTCAAAAGTGTGTATGTCAAGGTAATCGGGCTTATCAATAACGTCGCTATGGAGAATCCAATAATCTGCATGTGCAGCTTACAAGCTAGTATTGCGCAATAACTAACGACAAATGTAAGCGCTATTATTTGTAGGACTATAGCATGATCAGTTATGAAACCTTTAATATTTTCATACTGTGTAGCGAACCAATTGTATGAGGAGTCTGTTTTAGTATTTGAAGTTCGATATGTAGTCTGTATATGAGAGGAAAAATCATCTTTTACACTGCCAGTTGTACCGTTGTCAAGAAATCTGATATACTCTATGGTGCTTTGTCCTGTTTCATTGGGAGCACTGCTGATAGTTAGCAATGACTCTGTCGTTTCTCTTACAGTAGTAGCTGTATCATTCGACAAATGTTTATAATTGCAATTGCTTACACCAAAATAGGAGTTTGGCTGATAAACTGCCAATAACACACAAATACCCACAATCGACAATCTACAGGATACCGTCCAGAGATGGGCTTTATCACGTGGCTTCTGTAAATCTCTTCCGAATTTTTGAAACACTAAATATTTGCTGCGTTTAAAATCAACAAAATTTTCCCACCAACCGAGAGAGATTAATACAACTGATATAGGTGCCACCCAAATGGCTTCATTTTGTATCGGTTCTTTTAGAACCCCGAGAAAATAGAATATCGAAAGGCTTCCAGCTTGGATAAGAAATATGAATCCATAGAAACTGAGAGATATGATGCGTCGTTTGCTGCTTTGTCTAGAGTAGATCAGGGTGTTGAGAAGAGACAGGACGGCAGGGAATACAGGCGCTGACATCATCACGTATAACATGTTTATACCAGACAGATATGGGATAACCTTGAATAGAAAAAGCAGAAGGCCGATCGTCCGCAGAACTTCTATAACCATTAACTGAAGAAGAAAAAACTTTGTCATTATTTTCAAAGCAACAGAAAGTGCACTATGAAATGAGAATTCTGCTGAAAACTATTTCATTGTATAGTACAAAACTACACACACTGTTTTAATACATGCATATGTTATTGCAAGAAATGTGAAAACAACATTCGATATCACATTGTACGTAATAGCTTAAACTTTTCTAAAATTAGATGTCTTATCACCTATATCAATATATTTCTTAAAAATAACATGGCCATTATAATTTACTTAAACTGAAAACTGACAATATGACAACTTACGAAAGCGATAAATCTTTTTGATAAAGACTTCACTTTTCCAAAAATAACTTTGAACAAGGAAGAAAGCATGGTGAAACCAGGATAAACACACACCAATGTCACTAGATACAAGGCATGCCGAGTTCGATCCTTCCCATCACTCTATAAAATATAAACTAGTAATAAGACGATTTGAAACTTCTTTTAATTAAGCACAATAAAGTTTAAAGTTTGAGTTTAGATTTCTAACTTGTATTTTGTTTATATTTATCTAAAGTAATATCAAATCAAATTTTGTTAACAATCTTTTGCACACAAAGAACCGACATTTTTTAAAACAGATCTAGCCAGGCGGCTGTGCTGGCACTAGGAAATGATAGATTCGAAGAAAACATTCTATCACTGAAATTAACTGCATTGTTATTGTCTATAAAATGTTATAATTATTAATTATTATTATATTTATTTTAATTTATCTTTATTTAAAGGTAATTATTATAATTAAATAATGTATATTATTTACGAAAGGATACAAATGATAGAATATAAAATATAACCGGCTTATCTAATATAAAAACATCGAATCTCTTCATAATTTGCAATATTTATCGATTGTATAAAGTAGTCTATTAATTTTGTTAATTGTTAACTGTTATGAAATTTGTTAAAATTCTTTAAATTGTGGATTTCTATCAATATTTTCTCACTATATCGTTCTTACTTAAACGGCCAAAAATAAGAAACATGTATGATTACCTGCCTGTAGGAAGAAGCGAGAGAGATACCACTAAGTTTTATATAAACACCTCCACCCAGGACAACAGAAAACATGACCATGTACATCATCAATCGACAAACTTTCAAGAACTTCTGCTCAATATTGTAGGATTTGGCACCTCGTCGTTTTGTCTCTCCAAATGCATCATACGCCCTGAAATATTTTGTCATTTATTCTTCATTGTTTATGGCTTTTTTTTCATTGATTGTTCGCGGATTGTTTTTTTATGCAGTTTCGTTCATTTACCGAACTATTAAAATCCTTCACAAAACTTGATAACTTAGTTTATTACCATGAATAGAAGTTTTTCTTTTGCGCTAAGTCATATGTTTTCTTATTGTTTGTTTTATTTTTCAAGATGCGTGACTTTATAAAACCTATAACCTAGTTAAAGATTTTGAACAATTATTATATCATATAGTCTGTATCATTATGAAAAAGGAATTTAATAAGTTCACCAAGAGGTGGAATAACTTAAGATGTTTGATAAAAGTAAATATTACGGAATCCCTTTGGTTCTGTTATCGTCATCATCATGAGTTGCCTCAAAGTCATGACTCTCTCCATTTAGATCGTCATCTCCGGTTTCTGGCACCAATACAATAGACGGCTTACGCATGATACCGGAAGGGACTAAATCTTCTTTTATATCGTCGTCGTCTTCAGATTGATATCCCATTTCTTCTTTTAACGACGGCACAGAAGAAACGGAGTTATATCCTGAAGAAAGTGCTGAAGTGGACGGAGATGTCCGGTCATTCTTCTGAAATACATAGATCTATCTTGTTCTATGTTATGTTTTTATACAAGTATTTCAGTGATCGTGAATGTATTTTAGATTTATACTTAAGTGTAAAAAAATATTTTTTCTTGTCTGATTATTAAGTTTATAAAAAACAGATAGTTACAAGTACTTGCACGTTGTACCCAATGTCGCCGGTGGTAAATGGTAACTAATAATAATGATGATAACAACAATAATAATTATAATATATGTAATAATAATAATAATAATAATAACGACAACAACACACAACAAGGAAAGAAAGAAAGAAAGAAAGAAAGAAAGAAGAAAGAAAGAAAGAAAGAAAGAAAGAAAGAAAGAAAGAAAGAAAGAAAGAAAGAAAGAAAGAAAGAATCAGTTGATGCTCTTGCATTTGATAATATTCGCTATCATAGATAAAATAAAATTATTACAGTTTATCATAGGCACACAGATAAAAAAATGAGTTTTGAAAGCAGTAAAATATTGTACATATATATTCCAACTCATACATGTGCTATAAGAGACTTGCACATTTAGGACTATCAAAATACTTGTCAAATACTCGTTATTTTTAACCATAAAGGAAACTTCTAAATATGTATCATATCATGTATTAAATGTCATTACGTGTATATTGATGGCTGTGTCTTTCACATAAAATAACATACAATATTGATAAAATAATAGTATTAAAAATTAATTAAAATGCCAAGTCCTTCATAAACAAATAAAAAAATAAAAGAAAGGGATATTTCCATAAAATAATTTTCTTTTTTCTTTCTAGTCACTATTGTGGCAGTTTTTTGCAGAAAACTATTCAAACTTACAATTGTGACCTATACATGTATATCATTTTCTGACATATTTTGATTTTTAACTTACATGTTTTGATATTTAACTGACATAAGTATTGACATAGATTGAAGAGCAGAGACAAAATGCTTCTTTGTATCAATTTACATTTATGACAATACTTGTTTTTCGCCTGCAATCAGAATCGGGACAGTTAAAACATGTTCTATATTTGGTGGTACAGCACACCGAATTTTTGCGAAATCTGATCTATGTTGTCAATCGGAACACCTTGGCTATTATCAAATTCCTTATTCGAAGTTTGACGGAAAGGACCGAGAAAATGCGATTGTTATGTTGTAAAGTTACACCATAGATAATCCTCAGTACAAATGACTTCATCATTACATACTTAGACGTACGCACTTCAAAAAAAAATCAAAGCAAACATAATCGACGTCAAGTGATATTGCGCAAACAAAGTTAGACATGTAAATTTAATATCACAGACATCATAATTTATTTATGATGCCATTAAACACAGTAAAGTGCTAGGATATATACGTTTATTTTAGGAAAAAAATATTAATCAATAAATAATGTATTTCAGAGGGTTTTACGAGTAGGCAGATCAAAGGTTCAGTTGTAAATTAGAATTAAGGAAGCGATTGGGCGATCAGCTGCTAAATCAATTAAACTTATGTCAGCCTAATCGCATGTCTTCTGTTAAACTCAGGGTAATTTTGTCCGCTAATAACAGTGTTCGGTACTCAAGAAGCTACATTTGTGTTGCTCAAGTAACTATTTTGTCTGCTATAAAAAAATACTTTTGGTCATTTATTTGGCTCACAACCAATGGACTGTCAATTCACGCAAAGCGTGTGGTCTCTTCTCTGACAATAAAATTAAATCTCAAAATATTTGGCCCAATGACCATTGTATCTTGTTGTGAGGTTTTTTAAAACGGTTTTGAATGCAGGCATTGGAATTGATTATGCTAATGAATTTATCACTCTACAGGGATGTGGGGATTAGTTAGAGATTTAAATTTCAAACAGCTGACGTCTTAAATGTTTCTTTAACATGACATATCTCAAAAGATTAAATACCTTTCTTTCTAAAACTTTCACCACCATAGTAGAATGTTCATTGTAATATACGTGCATTATTAATTTTTTGTTAAGGTAAATCTTGTATTATTCTAGCAGGGGGTCGAACGAATAGCAAGGTGAAATGGTGCGATACAGAATAATGGCGGATTTTAGACTGTAAACACACGTTCGAGTGAGTAGATTGTATAAAATGTAACAGTCATTGACTATATAAATTGCAAAGTTTGTGTGTATGATGTGGGGTTCGAAATCATAGAAGTTTAGATGTAATAGTAAAAAAGGACATGCTACTAAGTTAATCAAAAGAAAGAATTCGATAATTTTGACAATTTATTTCAAACAAACATCTCAAACAGTAGTGAACACATACAATAGAGATAATTTGTACAATGTATATCCATTTTGGATAGTTTGCAGTTCGAATGTAAAATTCCGTGATGCCGATTGTTCTTCGTATATATTGTATATTTAAATGTTGTATACATGTATGTTAATGCACTCACTATTTACACTTGCTGAATATTAAAATAAATGTAAAATATCTTGTTAGTGTTCCTGTTTTTATAAATCTTTCTTATAAAATCATTATAAAATCTTAATCATGTATATGGTTTTCTCTCTCAATGTCTTGCTGACCTTCCCTGCTAAATATCATACTACATTTTCACATACATATGGGCTTAAGACTATACTCAGACAAGATCTTCCATAATCAGTGAAAACAAACAGGAGGCCTATATACACTACCATGTGTGTCTAACGGATCCTTCATTAAATTGGGCATGTCACACACATTCCACAATTTCAGTATGAAACTGTATCTAGAGCTAAGCTATTGTTTCACACACACCACAACTATTTTACTGAAAAGAAAACACTTGTCGATTTTCTAAATTTCACTTTACCAGTACATATTATTAGAACTGTCCTTCCTTATATACCCATTTTTTGAATGCTATGACCGTACGCATAACAAAAGTATGATGTAGTTAACTGTTCACTAAATGAAACTGCTTTTCACCAATTGCCAATAAGTAGAGAACAAAATATCAGTCGATCATGAAACGCATCATAAGGAAGCAAAGTTTTTTTGTACAGTTAGTTTATCTGTCCAGTTATCATGCGTACAATAAGAAATACGGAAATATTGTAGATATGTATGCAAAATATATATTTAAAACTATTCGTATTTTGTTTTGCTATTTATAGATAACATGATGTTGCTATGTCTAATCTAACATATGTTCTATAACGTCTGTTATTGTATGTATGTCAGATTTCCGGTGGCATTTGAAGAAGCAAATATCTCAATAACTTTCTCCTTACAATAAAATAGCTTTTTTTTACTTTGGCCATCATATACAAATATATCTACCGCTCAGTATGCACTATATTATTTGAACAAAAATTACAACATACTACAAATATTTGAAGCAAACTGGTTCTTACCAACATTATTTGTCACTTTCGTCCGCCATTATTCCGTATCGCACCATTTCACTTGCTTAAAAAAGTATCGCACCGCTATACATTCGCCCCCCTATTTTAGGTGTAATCAAAATTTAGCATTATGCTTTTAACTTAATTATACATGTGTTAATTTTGATATGTTTTAGTTTATTTTATGAAAGATACGATTTACAAAATATATGTATTTAATTATTGTTTTTTCGTTGCTCATATCTGGAAGGATTTTTAACAAAATGACTCTGTAATTTAACGCATATGTTACCTTATAAAAATATTAGCGTATTTTGAAGATAAAGAAGTAGAAGAAGAAGACAATTTAATTTATTTTATATATTTGCATGTATCTCGTTATACATCAAAACTTGTACACGTAGAAAATGATTTGTCATGGTCGATATTTAATATTCAAAAAAGAAATAATTCATTCAGTTTCAACACTAGAGAATAAGCTCAAATGATTATGAAAGTATATATTGTATAGGCGTAACACGTTTCAAATATTTCATACTAATAAAGTATCTAACAGTAAATAAAACGAACTTTGCTAAAGTCCAGGATATGAATTCAATAAATCATTAATATTCTTTAAACATTGGCTAAATAGATAAATTTGCTAAGATTGTTTGTTCATATTATGTCTATGGTACAAAATTGACATTTAAGTAATCAAATACTTAGATCTAAATCATGGTAAACACTGCATATAAGAATAAAATGATATGCATCTTCGATCTCAGAACATTGACATAATTGGCATAATCTTCCCTGTCTTTATATTCTGTTCCTGTCATATCCGCCTGCTTGACTAAAGAAATTCTTAAAAGCGTAACATAAGGCTATACTCCTTAATATTTACATTTGATAATACTTATTAAAAATAAATAAATAAAAAAATAAATAATAAATATAAATAATAAAATAATAAAATAATAAATATATAAATAAATAAATAAATAATAATAATAATAATAATAATAAAAATAAAAATAAATAACTTTCAAATGATACATATAACCATCAGTATCGAAAACAAATATGACCTTGTGAAAGCTTGATATTAATTACAAAAAAGTGCGTTCAATAGACTACTCCTTTTCTCTTGTTTACTTTCGTAAGGTACGGGAAAAATACGTCATGTGTTTATGTGACGTCATGCTGTGACGAAGAGGTATCCTAAAGGGAGTCTTATTTCGACGTTTCAATTGAAACAGCAATGATTTTTTTTTAAAAAATCGTCTAAACTCGGCAGGGGAAGGGTAATAAACGGCTCGGGTGATATAAAATCTTAACAGGTAATATATCCACATATATCACTCCAAAACCAAAATAACATATAATATATAAAGGGTATTTTCCTGATTCTCCATATACAGCACTATTCTATATATTTTCTTAAAGGAACTTCACTGAGGTCCAAAAGTCTTAAAAAATAAATTCTGAATTTCTTACATAGATACCTGAGACAATTCAAACAGAAAGATTTGCAAAAAGATAATCAAGAAATATACCCTGAAACAAATTGGAATCGTATTTTGTGCTATTTTTTGCGCGATTTGAGTGAAAAACGTTGCAACGCTTTTCAATTCTGTGTTTTTTTTTTTACAATAGAAATAATTATTCTGTAAGAACGGAGTGAGAGCGAGAACTGAATTTTTGCACACAAGTTATTTGTCTAGATGTACATCAAATGGTACATTTATCTAGAGAAAGATATTAACAGTCATGTCATGTCCAAAAAAACCTTATGGGAGTTCTTTAAACGCCTAAAATATATTTTCAAAATTTGAGATATACAACATGCACGATGATACTTAACATGACCATGGGATAGACCATTGCTATAGGGCACAAGTAAACGTGATGCGTTGTTGTTGTTGTTTTCTAATATATTTCCAAATAGTGTTACGTTATTGTTAATAATTTAGATTCTTATTTGAACAAGTGTTTTAGGAAAATAAAAGAATATAAAAAAAGGAGAATCGTGTAAAATGTTAAAGCCAAACCCTCTAAGTACCGGAAACACAAATATTTCAGCAGTAGACCGCAATGAATTGTCTTAATATTTTGCTGGTTTTGATAAGGCTTAAACTGTGGGCTTCGTTCAATAGAATTTCATATTCAGATTCTGTAAGATAACCGCCGAATGAACACATCTATGCATATTTCCAATTTCAAAATTTTACCATTTCATGTTGAATGGACGTTAGTTTGCACTTTCCAGTACCATCCATGAACAGGTCAATTCTCACCGAGTTTGCAACAATTTCAATTTTGCCGTTTTGGACATTCTTTTTGGAATTCTATTTCTCTCAATTTTATTACAATTTTACAAAAAGGATGCAAATGTTTATCTGCTTCAAGTAATCGTGTACATTTTATTTATAACAGAGATTGTATTTCTGTTAAATTTTCTTTAAATCAACGTAATGTTTTTCATCCATATCGGGTGTAAAAAAGCAAATTTATTTTCGACTATCTTGTGATTTAAGATCATATTACTATTTTTTAATTGTAAAGTAATCGCAAGTGGGGGACAGCTTTTTGCTGCAATCATGTCTACGCCCACGAATGAACAATACTCGAAACATCACATAAAACGCATTTAGGCAATATTTTATATGTAAATATGAAGCGCTTTGAACGCCTACTCATACTGGTGAAGTAAGTTAAATTTAAAGAACGCATCTTATCATACATTGAACAATAAATATAAAACCTGTCTAAACAAATGTGTTGTCTGAATGATAAATTTTTATCATGGAGTTTCATTAAGATTTGCAATTCGTTTCCGAATTTTTAACATGACCATCATCATCATCAACAACACTTTTTGCATCATTATTATTGCTTTTAATATACATTGTATTATTATCTTTATCATTATAATCATAATCGTTTCCATCATCGTCATTGCCATCATCATACTCATCATCAAGTTCATCATCATCATCATCATGATAAGTTTAAGTGTAGTATCAGTAAGTGAACATGAAGTGGATACCCGATAACGTATTAATATTTCAGATTGATAATAAGACAACTGGAATAAATAATAACAATATGATGATGATGATGATGATGATGATGATGATGATGATGATGACTATAAAGAATGTTCTAAAGATATTTAACAGGTTATATGGCCTTACATAAACGGTTGTTATATTCGGCCATATAACCTATAAAGTATCTTTATAATGAATTTATAATACTGCAAACTTATACTTTATTTACACCCGAGCATATAGGTTACTAGTATTTATTACATGCTTTTCGGTAGTTTATAGAAATATATCAGTGAAATAAAAAACTGTTATTTCACTGTTTAAAACAGTAAAATTATCAATTTGGTAATTTTCACTGCTTTGAATTTAAGCCCGTAACGTTGTTTCAGTGAAATACCAGCGTGCACCGTACTGGAAACCAATTAACTTACTGACGTGACGTCGTAAATGATGTCACGTTGTATTATTATTTGGCGCACATTTTTTAGCAACATGTTAAAACGTCTTTTTAAACGTTTCTTTGCATATAATAAAAAGAAATTTTGTTTAGTTTAGTGGAAGATCGAAATATATTTCACCTCATGAACACCAAAAGTTCATATTTCACTCGTGGCTGCGCCACTCGTAATTAAATTATACCTTTTGGTGCTCACTCGGTGAAATATATTAATTGCGATCTTACACTGAACTAAACAAATATCCTCTATATAAACGTCACGATTGTCCAACCCAATTGACCGATTATATTATTAGTTATAAAGAATTTTGACGTGTTATATGGCCCTATATAAATGAGTGACTTGACTGTTTGGAAAAATAACCCGAGTCGCTAGACGAGGGTTATATTGCAAACAATCTTTTATATACGGTCATATAACCTGTCAGGAATATTTATAACGAATTTATAAAACCGCAAACTTCCTCTTTTTTTTTAAAAAAAGTGAGATCTTAGAAAATTGACAGCAGCCGTGTATATTATTAGTTATAAAGAGTTTTGACATGTTATATGGCCGTATATAAACGGTTGTTTGTAAATATAACCCGAGCCGCTAGGCGTGGGTAATATTGCAACAATCGTTTATATTATTAGTTATAAAGATCGTTGGTAGGTTAACCATATAAATTCGTTATAAAGATTGTTGACAGGTTTTTTGGCCGTATATAAACGGCTGTTTGCAATATAACCCTCACCCGAGCCGCTATTTACAAACAGCCGTTTATATAGGGCCATATAACCTGTCAACAATCTTTATAACTAATAATATAAACGTCACGATTATCCAATGAAAAATGACGTTACAAACGTGCAGTATTATAAGGCCGTATATAAACAGTTGTCTGTAAATATAACCCGAGCCGCTAGGCGAGGGTTATATTGCAAACAACCGTTTATATACGCCATATAACCTGTCAGAAATATTTATAATTTATAATACAGCAAGCATCATTTTTAGAGGAATACAGTAAGATTTCTTTATAAATCCACAGCAGCCGTGTATATAAAACTATATAAACGTCATGATTATCCAATGAAAAGTGATGTTACAAACGTGCAGTATATTTTAAAAAAAAATCTATAAACGTCACGATTATCCAATGAAAAGTGACGTTACAAACGTCCTGTACTATACACGGTCATGTAACCTGTAAAGTATCTTTATAACGAATATATAATACCGCAAACTTATACTTTATTTGCAGCCGTGTATATAGATTATATAATTATACGTCAGAAACGTGCAGTATTATAAAAATGAATAAAGTAGTATTATTCCATTACTGAGAGTAACCACGATGAAATCAAGTATCATGAAACCGGAAAAATATCTATGAAAAATTAAAAAATAAAAAGAATGTAAAAAAAGCCTAACCGGGGCTGGTTTCTTCACACCGGTTGTCTTTTGTTTGTAGTTCTCGCTGGATATAAACGCACTATGAATGGTAGGCATATTTTCAAGACTACACATCTTGTCAGAAACAAATCTGAATTTCTTGTCAATTGCCGGAAACTTATAAAACATCGCTTATTGTTTCGTCGCCTTTCGTTTTCTTTCTTTCCTTTTTTTTATTTTTTATATATTTTTTAATTAATGGCACATTTACTTCTTTTCAATATCACCTGTGAATTAAATATCCATCTCATGTTCGTTAGTTACAATTGAAATCAAAGTTATTTTTTATTATATTTCTTACTTGAACTATTCCAATTTATAATTAATGTTGGTAATAAAAATCTGATCAATGTATGGTAATTTTATAATAAATCATGTACCTTGAATGCAGCTTCCACCACAGACTTGAGCTTCTTATCTGACCGGCGGATAGTGTGCGACATTTTATCCGGCTACTAGGACACAATGCAAGGTAGAAAATGTGTCCGCACCCACATGTCAGACTATCAGTATTTACTTTTTATTGACTTGCTATGACATAAGTTCTTTGATAATGAAATATTTACAAGCCTGACAAATATATTTGATAATATATGATCATAGAATAGGCCTACTTTAATGCTGACAACTTAAAAACATTTTAATCTAGAAGTAATTTAATTTACAAGCATTTTGATCAAACTATGGTGGCTGATTTGGAACACATTTGTGCGTCGTGTTGTCGCTAGCGACAACAAGACAAAGCACCAAACGGCACGTTGTCGGACTTTCGTCTTGTTGTCCTGTCGCTAACGATGCACGCCAAACGGCGCGTTGTCGTGCGGCGTGTTGTCGCGATGTCACATTGTCGCTCGGCTCAAATCGAAGGATTGTCTTTTTGTATTTTCTGATCGAAGATCAGTAAATACAAAGCAGACATTCAATCTCTGACACAGAAGTTTCACGACAAACCTAACAACAATTAAGTAGTTCTCAAAACAGCTTAAAACTAGCGATTTAAAAGCAAGAAATAGTTTTCTTTTGTTACAAGTATCCAACAAATTACAACGCATTCAAAGTTTAAAAGTAGCGTTGGCTTATAGAATTGTCAATAAATGCACAATCATAATTACGCGGATGAATATGATTTTAATCAATGAAAATGCTATTTAGGCGATGTCGATTACCGAATACTACACTGCCGAGTAGTGGAATATATAGATTCTACATGTCGGACTGTTTGGACGAGAAGAGTTTCGCTAAATTATTTACTTCAATTTTAAACAACAGGTTTATCCTAAACAAATTAAATACCTCGAAATTAATAAGGATTACAAACCCGAAATGCAATGGAAATTCTAAATTTAGAATGACTTGATTTTATTCAGACTTTGTTTGTATAAATTCTCCGTGGTGCAGGGGTAACGTGCTTGTTTCGAGTGTGAGAGGTCTGTAGTTCAAATCCCAGTCGAGCAACTTTTTTGTTAAATTCTTTTTTAAGTGTGTTTGTTAAAGAAGTAGCCATGATATGCAAGGATAAAGTGTGGCTGTCATAAAAAATAAACATAAATGATTTTTTGATGCAACTCTAGTTGTGCAAAATTACGTATGTATCAAACTCTAGTGCCTTGCAAGATGAATTATAGTACATAAAAATAAACTAATACAGGAAAATACATACAGATATACAGTACGATTTAGATTACAAAGATCAGAAAATACCACAGAGCTTGCAGCCCTTTGATTGTATGTATATCAGCCAAGCAACAGGGCGACATCGCGGCAACGCGCCGCACGACAACGCGCCTTTTGGTGTGCTTCGCTAGCGACATGACGACAGTGCGACAACGCAAGCTTCATCGTTAATGTGTTTGTTCAGTTAATAATTTTATTCAATTATGACGTTGCAGAATGACTTGTCCCTATACACGGACAAAAAACTACACCAGCTTCCCTGAATTATATCATATATATTAAATTATATATTTTAAGTTTGGGATGACTTCTCGAAAACTTATTATATTTAAGGACCGGAACAGAATTTATCATATGTACCCTAGTTTGAATGAGTTAGTTTTATTTACCTCGAATATTACCTAGAATACATGTACATACTTGCCCACTTGCACGTTACATGCACATGGCATTACTTTGTTTAAAATAGATTTTGAAATAAGAGCACTTTTACTGATTTATAATCTTAAGCATGATTATAAGAGGCGCTGTATTTTGAAAAAAAAAAATGTATTATTAGTTTACCAGACGATCTAAGGATTGTCAGAACATATTGCAAGTTTAACGAGATTTGTTTGTTCAAAATAAAGGCACAGGCTGGGAAGTCAAACAAAACTATTGAATATACCATCCGAGTGAATCGTGACAAAACCATGTTCGTGAAGTTGGCAGTCTAACAACCTTAGGTTGGCAGCCTAACAGCCTAAAGAAAACTATAAATATTACAAGGACGTGCTTACAATGCATGTCCGACCGTTTTCATATTTGTATTATTTTTCGTTTTCTTTAGGCTGCCAACATGAGGCTTTTAGGCAACTAGGTTCCCAACTTTACGAACATGACAAAACCATTAAAAACCTGACAATGGACTTTGATAATATAAAATATGATCGTACGCCTGGGTGGGAGTCGGAGGATTCAGTAAAGAGGGAAGTGGTAAAAATTTAACCGCAATACATGTATATTGTTATGGTCCCAACACAGATGTAGATGGATACCCGAGACTAATTTCTACAAAGTACATGTTCATTAAGTTTCGAGATCAAACCAAACAGAACAGTTACTTTACTTCCAGTACAGCGAAATTCTGAAACTCTAAGCGACTACTTCCCCTGAACAATACAATAAGAATAATGAAGGGGAGATAACTGCGGCAAGATTCAAAATAACAAAGGTGAAGAATGAGACACACTTTCAATTCCATTATCTTTTTTAATGTCATTTTTTCAAAGAGGTTAAAAATAAATGCTTTTAAAACATTGTGAAAAATGCAATAATGAATACATGTGCTTTAATTCCTGCTCAAGCAAGTTGTAAAGTATGACCTTGATCATTTCCCAGCCGTTGCATTGTATTTGATTGTCAATAAAGGTCCGTGAAGTAATCGACAATTAACTCGGACATGTTATGTGTACCCACGGATTTATATTACATGTCAATTAAAGTCCGTGGTGTACCCTAAGCTGAAAAATATTATTTTCTTCTCAGGCGGAATTTCCGGGAATTCCTTACTTTCCCGTCCATTTTTAAACAATTGTACAAAGGAGCCTCTCATTCCTAAAACGCATTTTACTGATTTGCTGACAATGCAGTTGGGCGAAGACCTTCTTTGGAATTGTTCGATTTGATCACCGTAATTTTCAGTAATTGTCATGTGGAAACCACATTAATTAAAGCTGGGACCTGACAATTTAACATTTGTCTGGGTAAGCTCAGGCATATATCTTTTTGAAAGTCCTTTGCTTATGACAATAGAGTTGTTAAAATACAATTCTTAAGCTCATCCATCTATCTATCTATCTATCTGTCTGTCTGTCTGTCTGTCTGTCTGTCTGTCTGTCTGTCTGTCTGTCTGTCTGTCTGTCTGTCTGTCTGTCTGTCTGTCTGTCTGTCTGTCTGTCTGTCTGTCTGTCTGTCTGTCTGTCTGTCTGTCTGTCTGTCTGTCTGTCTGTCTGTCTGTCTGTCTGTCTGTCTGTCTGTCTGTCTGTCTGTCTGTCTGTCTTTCTGTCTGTCTATCTGTCTGTCTGTCTATCTATCTATCTATCTATCTACCTATCTATCTATCTACCTATAGTCTATCTATCTATCTATCTATCTATCTATCTATCTATCTATCTATCTATCTATCTATCTATCTATCTATCTATCTATCTATCTATCTATCTATCTATCTATCTATCTATCTATCTATCTATCTATCTATCTATCTATCTATCTATCTATCTATCTATCTATCTATCTATCTATCTATCTATCTATCTATCTATCTATCTATCTATCTATCTATCTATCTATCTATCTATCTAATCTATCTATCTATCTATCTATCTATCTATCTATCTATCTATCTATCTATCTATCTATCTATCTATCTATCTATCTATCTATCTATCTATCTATCTATCTATCTATCTATCTATCTATCTATCTATCTATCTATCTATCTATCTATCTATCTCATATATCTATCTATCTATCTATCTATCTATCTATCTATCTATCTATCTATCTGACGTATGTTCAATGAGAGTTCCTGTGTAGGGGGGACTAGACCGTGGAGCTGTACTCAAGCTGCGGGGCCTGACAAGTGTTCTTGTATGCGGTTGACTTTAACCTTTCTGAGTGAACTTTGATGTTTCGGCGTAGAAAACCAAGTGTTTGATTCGCCATTTGTTGTAATGTTTGTTTATGTGTTTGTTCCATGTTAGATCATTTGATATTGTAATGCCAAGGTATTTTACAGATGGAACTGTTTCTAACTTTTTCCTTCTAACCTTTTCAACTTAACTATATTCAGTAAATATTTAGTGACTAAAATTCTTATTGAATACAGCTCGCTTCCATACATGTAATTGAGTGTACATTGCGAAGCAGTGAACAAGGGGAGTAACGTTTACAATTTTGTTATTCTTGTTATTTGAGTAGTCTCCCCGAAAAACAGCTGGTACAATGGCTGGTTCCCAGTAACCGGAAATGTGATAAGGGTAGTTTCAAACAAATTCATGTTTTAAGTTAAATTTATTTAATGTAAATCTCTGTAGGTATTTTTTAGAACGTTTATAAAAGTTTCTTTAAACCTTTAATCAGGAAGCATTCTCCTGTTTTTTCTTAGTAAAAATTAATCTTTATGTAAGTTAGACCCAAAATGCACTTGTTTCAATAAATAAAAACAGGTTAAAAACAGAGAAGGTATTTTAGGGAAACGTATGTTCAATCCGGCTTACAGCCTGACTAAACTCGGGGCCAGACAAGTTTATGATATCAGGTGGTAAAGCATTCCAGTGGACTATTGTTCTTGGGAAAAATGAATATTTATAGTAATCAGTTTTAGTTTGGACTTGTTGGAATGCATGGGGATGGGATGTTCTAGATGATCTTGTAAGAGGGGTGATATATTTTGGGAAAGGGATAGCCACCTGGTCATGCAAGATGTTGTGAAACATGACCAGGCGTTGGTCAATACGCCGGAGGTCAAGGCGCCTCCATTGAAGGGAAGTCATCATGTCAGTGACACTTGACATACGGCCAAAGTCATGTTTGACCCACCTCTGGACGGACTCTATCTGGTCAATGAGAGTTCCTGTGTAGGGGGACCAGACCGTGGAGCTGTACTCAAGCTGGGGCCTGACAAGTGTCTTGTATGCGGTTGACTTTAACCTTTCTGAGTGAACTTTGATGTTTCGGCGTAGTAAACCTTGAGTGTTTGATTCGCCTTTGTTGTAATGTTGTTTATGTGTTTGTTCCATGTTAGATCACTTGATATTGTAATGCCAAGGTATTTTACAGATGGAACTGTTTCTAACTTTTTCCTTCTAACCTTTTCCAACTTAGCTATATTTCAGTAAATATTTAGTGACTAAAATTCTTATTGAATACAGCTCGCTTCCATACATGTAATTGAGTGTACATTTGCGAAGCAGTGAACAAGGGGAGTAACGTTGTACAATTTTGTTATTCTTGTTATTTGAGTAGTCTCCCCGAAAAACAGCTGGTACAATGGCTGGTTCCCAGTAACCGGAAATGTGATAAGGGGTAGTTTCAAACAAATTCAGTGTTTAAGTTAAATTTATTTAATGTAAATCTCTGTAGGTATTTTTTAGAAATACACTTTCAACGTTTCACATCAGAACATAATGTTTCTTTAAACCTTTAATCGTTCAGGAAGCATTCTCCCTGTTTTTTTCTTAGTAAATTTAATTTAAAATAATGCTTTGAACTGCCCCCTGTTGGTGCAAGTAAGTTAGACCCAAAATGGCTGCACTGGAAGAAGGGTTTCAATATGGTCTCTCTTCAAATTCAATTTCTACTTCAAATAGAAGTGTAGTTCAAGTTAAATTGACAGATACCTCATTGCGAATAATAGAGGAATATTTACGGAGAAAGGTATAAGTATTTTTCACTGATAATTTTAAAGATTTTTGAGAAAACGTGCGACTTGTCTCGTTTTTGCAAGCACTGCATATTTCTCGACTTGAAAACCTTATATGGACATGCATTCTACATGTATGGTATCATTGTATTATGTCTATATTTATTAAGTTTAATATCTTTTTACTGATATTAAACAAATTGGACCGCTTATTCGTCGAATTTCTATTTTAAACTTTCACATATGTCGGGGCATGGCTTTGGCAAGTTCAAGTTGGACATATGTCAAAAACCGTATACCTTTATGAAACTATATGGCTTCAAAGTTGTAATAACAAATGATATATTGGCATGAACATTTTTTACTTCTAAGGGGAGCTTCTCATTCTACAAACAAACTCAAAAAAAGAACAGACTTAAATGTTTTACATAATTTATGATAGAACACTGAACATATTTCTATGGAAACATAACATGATAAAGGTAGTGTTACAAACTCACACCTTTTGAGATTGTAAAATCTATGTATAGGTTAATTTTTATCATAGCTTTGAATAAAAAACCAGAAGTAACAACATAACTTAGCACTAAGGTCCCCACGTTTAAACAGATTTGTTTCGATTTTCAGTCGTAAACATTTACGATAATTTTTACTGTTTAATTGAAATGACAATATTGTCTTACAAAATATCTTAATCGTTACCTGTAATCATGAATTCTATCAATTTTAATTGGTTTATTCAAAAGTAAAATACGAAAAATAGGTATTTATAACCATTCACACAGCATTACCGTGCAATAATTGCTCGTGACATACATTTTTGGAAAAGTTGATTTTCCTTTGATCTTTCAAAAGAGCGAAATGAGGATACAATGCAGAAAATGTGTGTCGACTCAAAAGTGATGGGCCCTGAACATTATTATTTGTATATAGAAAGTCAGTCATCATTTGGAGACTTGAATACATGTTGTAAGATAGTACAAAGAATCGTTTCGGTTCTTAGCAATTGTGTAAACGTTCACAAAAAATTGTAAACGTGGGAGCCTTACTTAGAACTGAAAAATGCAGACAGTGATACTACACTACAGATCGGTTCGGACTGAAAAAATAAACTCAGTGTGTATGAACTGTTCCTCAGATAATTCAATATGACAGACAAATTTTCTTAGTAAATGGATAGTTTATTAAATCTCTGACGATTATAAAGGCATTGCAAAGCAGCAGAAATTTGAGTAAACATAAAAGATTTAAGAATAGTTGTCATTGCTGAAAACATTCATATATGGGATGTAGAGTATCATCGACTAATCAGTGTCCACTTTACATTAGCATGGGAATCAACTTGACCAACTACTGAGAACTGATTTTAATTTTTTGTTTGTCAGGCAAATTTTCGCATATTGTCATCAGCTGAAGTGCTTTTGACATTTTTTTGTAGATCAATAAGCAACTACAACAATTTAGTTTTCCATTTTACCTATGTGATTTTTAAATCTTATTACGGTTGTTCATAACAGTTGTTCAAATGATGAGTGCCAACATTCAAAATGTTTGCTTTTATACAGGGTTCTCGGGGACGCTTATTTCGGCGTCCCGGTACGCATGTTTATTACAGCTGGACGCAAATATTTCAGAGCAAGGATTCCACGTACGCTTAATTTTGCCTGGGGACGCATAAAATTTCAACCACAAATACACAAATTCGTCAGCGCGTGTCAGTCTCTAGGTAGGCGGTCCTATGCACATCCACCAGCGAAGCGATTAGCCAATCAGCGATAACGCTTCCGATCATTATCTTGCAATAGTGATACACGCTTGTACAGTACATGTAATTACCAGATTTAACACGAGGTGATAATTTTATATCTTCGATCAACAGTTGTTTGGAAATTAGCAAATTTTACCGACAAAAGGATGAAATTATCGACTATTTACACTGCAAGTTTAAAGACTGTTTTCTCAAATTACAAATGAGTGTAATTTTGAATGATTGTCGAATATTTTCGGCATTTTCTAGGCACAATTTTGCTTTAGTTTCATTCTTTCTATATGAGTATTAAGATATTGTGCCGAAATGCCAGGACAACAAACCAAAATACACATACGCTTTTCTTTGATATTTAGATTCTATCGAAAATTGATCTCGAACATCGGCGATTTCACGTTCGCCAGAAACCCCAAAATTTCGCAAAAATTCTCGGTTTCCTAGCCAAACATGCGAATGAATTGTTCCTTTATTATTTAATTAACATTAAATCTATAAATATCGATCTTCAAATTGCCCCCTTTTGAAGATATTTGCTAAAATAATTGTCGATCGGATGAATCTCTTACACACTGTGTGAAGCTGTACACGATTTTCCTATTCATTCCGCTAAACGCTGCTATATATATTTACGTTTTTTTTACAAATATAAACTTTTTGTCTTTAGAGTGGACTTATTTAACCAGAATAAAATTGATTTGGTATAAAAGTGAAAAAAAACACAAAAAAAACAAAAAAACAACCGATTTCCATGTGTTGATGCATTATAATGAAATAATTTCATAATAAATATTAACAACAAAACAATAATTATACTATGTAGTTCAGAGTTTCTTTTGAATAACTATAAACTTTGGAAGTCTCTTGAAGATTCAAAATCAGCAATGCTATTGTGAGCATTGAATGACTACTAATCTGTAAACATATTAATTGCGACGCGCTTTTGGACTCCAACTTTTTCAGGGTAGGGAGTCCATGGACTCCATGTTTTAAAGTCCTAGTAAGAACCCTGTTTATAGATAACTTTATTAATAAGTTGCAGTCATGAAAATCATGCTTGAGATGCAGGACCATTAGCATAACACACAGGAGTCGAGTAGAATATATAAATGTAGAAGTTTCTCGTCCTACAGGACAAGTGGCCCTGAAAAAATTCCATCCCCGATCTGACTGCTTAATCTATGTTATTCATTTAAATGATTTTGTGGTTAGACAGAACATTTAAACAGGTGTTATTTTTGAAAAATAACTTAGCATGCCTGTAAATAGGCCTGTTTCTAACATATTTGGTTGGCAGTAATCATGCTCACAATAACACTGACATACTAGCCCTAAATTTGTTAGTGTATCGTTTTATAAAAACACAAAAGTTCTCACTCTAAAGTGAGATATTATAAAGCCATATTGCAAGTACAACAATTATTCTTATAAAAATGGCATATTGTTACTAACAGTCTAAGATGCAGAAATCATTTGAGTGTGTTTCTGTGCTTTATGGTTTACATGTCACTTTACTTAGCATGTGAGCCAGTCAGAACTGGAAAATTTTATTTACATTGATATAAGACATTATAACTGGCCACGTGTGTTCGTGAATGTGTAGAATAAGGAACCAGTCTTTTTCATATCTTACTGAGTTGCAAATAGAGTGATATCACTTGCTTCTAAGCTGATACTTTTTAATATCTCTGACGCTAAAAAATGACAGGTGATTGAAAATATATATTTATAGATAATCATACTACCAATTAATAGTTCATATACCAATATAGCCTCTCATCCCACCTTAATTTGTACCACTTTCTTCTGTTCATCATCCTAATAAGTAACTACTAATAAGGGTACTATAGAAACTGTATGATAAAATATATACAAAATGTTTAAAAAAAAAAGCATTTGAATAGATTAGATTCATTTGAAATTTCTTTAACTTGCGGGAATCAACAAGTATTTATTTTTTTCAGCTTACATACATGTATATTTTTAAGTAGTTGAACATACATGTATGATTGTTACTTGCATAATAAAGGGATTGTATTTTTAATGTGAATACCGTAAAATTCCTAATAAACGCCCCGCCCCTAATAAAAGCCCCCCAGGCTTTTTGATATGGAAAAAAAATCTGCTCATCAGTGGTGAACTCTTTAATAAATCCGTAATTTTATTCAAATCCTTCAGAATCCATTTTATTTCATAGTAAACACAAAAATGTATCACATGAACTTTAAAATCAACACATTTTAATGTTATTACCAACACTTGTTAACACTAAGTGTATTTTAAATGATGTTTGGATTTAGGAAAAAACGTGTTGTAATAATAGCCCCCTTTTGGAAAATGTTTAGCCCTCGGGGGCGTTTAATAGGAATTTTACGGTACTTTTAATTTCCTAATTGTTTAAGATGAGAGCTGATGATGTAAATGATAATGGTATAAATATTGATTATAATTTCCTTGAATCTTAATTTTGTATTGTCAGTTTAATTATTGCAACACATTGTATAAAAATTAAAGAAGTTTTTGTATGTATTTAACATATAAACAGTTCTAATGTAATATCATTGTTACAATAATAGGTGAACTTGGTAGAGTCATGTTTAATTGTTTTGTTTTTTTACTGTTTAAATGCTGTCTTTATTTATTATTTTTTAGAAACGTCACATTAAATTATTTTTGGGCCATGAACTGATTGTTCAATTTATTCTTATCAATTAAAACAAGGTATTGTTGAGTTTTTGTAAATTGTTGGATAACATGTAATTGTTGATACAATCATGTATACCTGTATTTAAACAGTTAACTAATTATTATATTTTCAAACAGTTACATGATAAGATAAAATTATTACTAAGTACTTAATAATTATTACATTGATTGCAGCCAGAGTTAATAGATTAATGATTTAGGTTAAATGTATTCTTGTATGTATAAGTTGTGTTTATTATTTCTTTAATGATCAACCCTTAAACCAGTGCTGAATATATTAGATGGACGTGTCCATCTTCAGTCTTGATAAAACCATTCATCATTTTTAGGGAAATTTAGGAAATATGTACAGACTGAATAATGAACAGTGCACATCATGACCGGTGCCATATGATCTTGGTTTGCATTGTTCATAACAGGTTAAGAGTTAATAAAGTAATTGTTGAGTGGTTTAATCTACAAGTTAATAATTCAATTTATTAAGCCTGACTGTAGCCAGTTAATCAAAATAAATTTTTGAGGAACCTTGTTTACATGTCAATTCATTAACTTGATAGCTTAGACAATAGTGATGTTAACAATAAAAATGCCTATTAAAAAAAGATTATTGTTGAGTCATGTTTACAATTAATAAATTAATTAATATTTAGTGACTAATGAATTTAGCTAATCTAATCTGTTAGATAAATTATCAATTAATCATGTGTACAAAAGAATCTTATACATATTGTATAAAATAAGTCATCTCAGAGTCTTCTATAAATACAAAAAAAAAAAATCAATTAAACAAATTATCATTTAGTTTAATAATTAATCTATTTAACTGTTTTTAAGTCGTGCACACAATATTAATTAAAGTTAAACCTATTTTAAAAGCAAGTTTTATGTTGAGTGGCTAACAGTAGTACAATAACAAGGATGTATCATGTAGCTTTACATTGTAACAGTTTGGTGAATGCATGTCATTTACAGTGACAAAATGTCACAGTGTAATATATTCTCTCCCATGCTTTGTTTACATTTTATTGGTTCATTGAAACATGATGAGGATATGATGAATGCATATTTCAGAGTGTGACATGCATTACAATGTGATTTCAATATTAAATGTTGATCAGCTGCAATGTTACGTGCAGTTGCATGTTCATTTTGCCATGTGCTGATGTATATTTATGTTATGAAATAACGTCACATGTTAAACATTGTGCTTGCTGATATTGGGGAAATAAATGAGAAAAGTTAATGCAGTCAGTGTTAATAGTTTTATCATATTTTTTGTGTGACAAAATTATAATTGCTTTAGTAGTATATATATATACATTATACTACGTCAGATATCATACTGTTATAGTATGTAAAAAAGTTTTAGATTCTGTTTTAAAGTATCAGCAAATGGTTGCCACTGTTTATTGATCAAGTTTTAGAGTTACAAATTTATCTGATGAAGGGATTAAGAATCGATTATAATTTTGATATTTTTTAATAGTTTTGATGGTGTCTAAAACTCATCACTTTAGAGTTTAATTCATAGCTCATTTGCACCTTAATTAACTTACTTGAAAAAATAATGTTTAAGAAGGGCACAATTAGCAATATGGCCAGTATTCTTCTTTAATTTTATCCATGGAATGTCCATCATTTCAGATGTTGGCATATGGACATCTGGCATATATGGACAAATGTTAGCATATGCAGCAAACTTAAACTAAAGGTTAACAACTTAATACAGTCTGATTTTATTGACCTGTCAATTATGAATACATTATAGCACTCATTTAAATATGCGATCCCACTTTTTTGTCCGTTTATTTTACGAGAATTAATATGGAGTATAATTATATAACTAACGTTTGAAAAACTGCCGCAAGCTTAATGAAGTGCTCTCATAACATCTGCAATAGCGCAGTGGGTTAAGTGATTACCTATTGCATGAGAGGTCTGAGGTTCGATCCCTTTTTTGACATTCTTTTTAGACTTATCTTTCTTTATTTTTAAGTATATTTTAATGAAAATTGTCAAGCGCTTGCAAAATTGTCTACAAGGATAATTATAAAAACAACTAAGAAACACTGAATTGTCACATTTTGTATTGTATTTTACGGCACTGAAATTACATTTATTGATTTTAATCCGAATGAATATTAAGTATTAATTCTTAAACAATGTTATAAACAAAAGTATAGTATTTACAAAAAAGTGCAAAACATATTAAAAACGGAACAACCATAACTTCAAAAATGTTGAAAATACTTATGAATTAGAAAAAAAATGGACACTGTCTCGATCTTACAACACGTTGGACATTCAGATAAAATATACCCGTGGTTTACCCTATTGCTCTATAACGCTCACTGTAACTAATTCATAGAAACTAGATGAATGTAATCACATCTTAAACTACTTACCTCTCACGGAATTTACCGAACATTTATCAAATATTAATATATTCTGTGCATTGACCGTATAATCAGTATGGAATTGACAGGTTAATAAAATCAAACAACAGTTCAGGTTAACTGGTTTGATAACGTGAGCACAGATCCATTTGCCTGTATAACTTGTTAGCTAACTTTATAAGATTAAAGGACTTATTCAAGAAACCTCTATAATTGAATAGCTTTTATTAAGATTCATGATAGATTTAGGTATAACTATATATACTTCACATATGATCTAGATTTACAGACCTTTTCCTCAACAATTTTGGGAATGCCACAAATACCATTGGAATTTGAGAAAAAAAGTGTTGTAAAAAGTCCAAATTGTAAATTTAGAAAATTCAGAATATTACACCTGTTAACAGAATAACAGCATAGTTACAGCACACAATAATGTGTACTTGATTATTTCCAAGTTCTGCTAAATTTAGATTCTATCCAATTAAAGTAGCTAACAGAAACTGCTGAACACAAAATAATTTTTTTTTAAAAGCAATTAACAGGTTCCATCAGGATTGTCATTAGTATTCTTGTTTTCTTGTAATGTATTATAAGTTACTTCAAGTGATTCCCTTTTCAATGAAAGTACCTTTTAAAAGAAAATCGGGCAACAAAAACAAGAAAATATTATGTTTATAATGCATCAATTTGGGAATGCATAGTTTTCTGAGACTTGAATTTTCTATGTTTTGAATGGCCCAAAATGAATTTGAGATGGTCGTCTTTGCCTCCAGCGGCTGAACTTAATGACAACTCTTAGATTGGCTCAGTTTACTGGTAGTAATAAGGAAAGCAATGTCTGGCTTAAATGAATTAACTCAAGCCTACATGTACACATATAAGTTATTAATGGCTGTCTCTGGCAGTATTAGCCTCAGGTCTTAGCCAGTGGACATCTTTTAAAGTGATTACTAGATTTACTAGGTTTTTAATTTCTGCTAAACAGGATTTATTCTACATTTTATGTATCATTTACGAGTATTCAAAATAAAATGGGAAAGGTTAATATAATAAATGAATGTAGTTAATACTTTGTATGTAGAAATTGTCAAATTTTACTCACTTGAGGCAGTAAACATAGGTTTAAATACTTAGATGTAAGTAGGTTTGAATACTTAAAAATAAGTATGAAACTGAAATACCAAAGAAGTATTGGGCAAGCCTGATTGCAACCATTCTAATTTTCTCTGGTAGAAAACAGTTCTTCAAATAGAAAAAAAGAAAAATGATTCGCTGATAAATTTAAAAGAGAAAATTAAGCTTTAAAAATTGTATAAAATTGTACATAAGTTTGTTAGCTTTTTAAATCTGATTCTTTTGTTAAAGTTGTAGTTTGTTATGCATATGTACATTTAGTTATATTTAAATAATTTTAAGTGATATTATTTATGAACTCAGGGGTTAATGAACTTCGAGAATACCAAGTATGAGATTACCCCCTTTAACTTAATTATTAATTTTGGAGATATTTGAAGTTGGCCAGTCAACAGTATAGAACCTGGTTAGACTGCATGGAATTTGCAGACTGCCAGTATCTCCATACTGGAAGCAAAGTGGCTATTAAATCAATTTCAGTACCAGCACAATAAAGATGTAATTATATAATGACTATTCCTATAAAAGATCTGAGTTCTACAGCAGTTTATAATGCAGAGGTCTATGTAACTTTACACATAACATTGGTACACTATCAGAAGGAGAGTGAAGCTTGTTAATTTCAGTCTTTTCATTAATTTCTTCCCCCAGATATAAATCTGCTTTAAATGTTAAATAAAGACCTATCATGTATGAATTGATGCTCATATGATGTCAAAAATAATAATTACTTGTCCAGCAAATTATGTATGCTCCTAATTAAACATTTTATATGATTAATAATTTATTTAATGAAGAAAATTATAGGGGTTTAATGTCCGAATTTATCACACATAGTCATGTGCCCTGTATTCTATGTAAAAGGCACATGTCATGTGTTTAATTTTTTTAATCTTTCCCTAGCTGCTATAATTATGACAGTTAAAATAATTGTTTCATTACTGATCACATTTCATCTGCTTTGTAAGATAATCATGCAGTGTCATGTGGTGTCACATGAACAGATGTTTTGAAGATAGATTTAGATATAAATTTTTAATAAAGTTTATGGGCATATAACCTAATTAAATGAGTTAAATGAATAATTGCTTAAACCACATGAATAAGTAACATTTGCTTTAAATCAAAGTAAAAGTTTTCAAGTATTTTTTAATTAGGAAATAGATATCAATTCTGAGTGCATTGTTGTAGAATAATGCACGGTTTGAGTTCAAATGCGTAGTAATATAATCACGAAGGCCGATAGGCCTGAGTGATTAATTACAAAGCATTTGAACGAAAAATGGCATTATTATACAATAATGCACGAAGAATAAATATCTATTTCCATTCTAACACGTCAAGAAAAAATATAATTATTATTATAAAGTTGGACTCTATGTTTGGTGGTTTAATTTGTTTTCGCCTCAGAGTTTCCCATAGAAACGTTCTTTAAAGGCTGTCCCAGTTGGTTGAAAAAAGCTGTCGATAAATCTACCGTGTGTAGAAACATTTTGAGAAAAACAAATTTTGAAAACGTTGGTAAAACTTTGTTTGTTTATTTTATTTCACTCTATAATTTTTCAAGCGAAATACAAATTTTTAAAAGTGAAATAAATGTGAAACTTAACTTGTTTGCGACATTAAAATAGCGTACTTGATTTGGTTGTTTGCACGTGCTGTTTGGCGCTATATTGTGACGTCACGTAAACAACACTTTAAACGCCTGTACAGCGTTAACGACTGAATTAAAGATATTGGTGTTCGGATTCATTTTCTTAGTAAGACCATTTTCTTTCATTCTAGATAGCTTTCATAACAAAATTCGACAAAAAATGTTTTTATTTATCAGATTTTTTAAACAAAATGGCGCCCTCAATGTGAAAATACACAAGGAGGTAATAAGAACGGCGAGTGCATTGTTGTAGAATAATGCACGCTTCGGGCCTTCTTTGTCTATATAGAAAAAAATCCGATAGTGTTAGAATTTAAAATAATGTTTAGGATGAGAATTATTTTGCATGTTTGTTTTTATGTTGCATTATTTTGATAACATTCCTCAAGAAGTAAAGATAGGTCTGTATGATTGGGTACCTTAAAATAAATTAAAGTAGCTGCATGCATTTATATAATTGCAACAGAATTGATGACTTTCACTCAACTTTGTCAATTTGTCTTTATAGTCTTTCTGATGTTGGGTTTGATCCTAGACCTATACTGTCATTAAGATAGTTTAATTAAAGGCAGACTATATCATTTGATTATCAAATTACTTTTGTGTATATTGAAGGATTGCAGCAAAATCCAGAAAGTCTTTTTCTATAATTTTTCTTTCTGATCAGAAATAAAAATATATATTTTAATATAATTGAATTTTACTCATATTGAAGTATATTAACCCATTACTTCATGAGCATTTTGTGATAAATGGCTGTTTTCATTGAAAAGTCTCCCGTTACAAGTTCAAATTGCTATAATACGATAAAAACTGCTTCAACACTAATCAAACTTGGCACAAATATTGACTGGACCATTGCCCTTGCAACAACATGCTCAGGCTTAAATTTTCTGTTACCATGGCAACGAGGGGACATCTCAAAATTGCCGAAAATCACTATTTTGCGTTGATTTTTTCCAACATAATTGATTTCAAAGTGCTGCAACTTCTCAATGGATTGAGATAGAGTCAAATGCTTTTCAGCGTTGGTTACACGTTACCTTATGAACAATCTGAGGTCATTTATAGCCTCTCACAAGTCCAAAATTTTCTTGGCGATGAGGGGGACTCCGCCCCCCTTCAAACCCCCCAAACAGAAGGGGGCACATCCCCCTTCTGGCAACCCCCTGATGTATCTTTTGGTTGGGGGGCCGCGCCGAAAAAGTGGTCACTTTTTTTAACAACATTTCTCAAACAAAAACAAGTGTTGGGGGCCTAAATAAGGCATTTTTTCACCATTTGAGACAACAAAAAGGGGGGGGGGGGGGAAAAAGGCGTTAAAAGGCGTGTATATGAAGTAATGGGTTAAAATAAAAAATGAAATATATTTATGATAATCTTATCAATTTCCCCATCAATCATAATGAACCATTAATGTACTAGAATCTTAGTATTTTTTTTACAATCATGGTAAAATGTCTGATTTTTTCAATTTCAGCCTTCATGTACACAGAAACCATGTATACAGTTCCAAGGAAACCAAGGGGTATGTTACTTTCTTCATTCCATTCATCACTTTTTACTTTTCTTTAAACATAATGAATTTGGTTCAGATCCCGAGAGGGACTTTGGATTCTTTCATGTGAGGAAGCTATCCAGCTACAACATGTAGCTTATGGAATGTCGGTGGTTCTACTCAGGTGCCCGTTTGTGCCTGAAATAATGCACGGAAGGGCACCTGAGGTCTTCCTCCACCAGTAAAGCTGGAACGTCGCCGAACGACCTATACTGTGTCGGTGTGACGTAAAACCCAAAACACAACAAAAAACAAATAAACATGATGAAATATTTGAAAGACTAAGTCCTCTAACATTAGAGGATGAGGTCAAAGAGTCAAAGGTCGACTAAACGCCGACCTGACCATTATCACCTAAAGATTATAAGAACACACTTACTTACAGACTTAAGATTTGGTGGTGATGTTGGACAAAGTTGACAGTTAAAATGTCCAGTTAGCAGGACTAGTTGGTTACCATTATAAGGGGTGGGGGCATTTATCTTTTCATCTTTTACAAACATTTTCTGCAAGTTTTATTATTAGATAAGTTCTGTGATTAAGTGCTTACATGTGTGTTACCTGAAGTCACTTTAAAGTCCTCACAACATTTTTACTTCAAATATTTTTCTAATTTTTTCTTAAATATTTGCATAGATCAGTAGTATTCTGCTTTAAAAAAAACATAAAAGAAATGTTTTAATGTCAGCTACTGATAATAAAAGACTGTACCCTGTTAATTGTGCTATTTTGTTGACTAATTTCAGAGTATCCAAATACCAGAGGGCGGGGACAGCTTAAGAACGTTTCATTTCTCCCTCTCAGCAATACAGGGCGACCCTAACGGAAGTTTTGATGCAGTCTGCCAGACCAGTTCAAGGTGAGATATATTTAACAATGTAATTTTTGTCACAAATGACTTGATTTTGAATTTTACATTAATATACGTAAATAACCTTTCGTCTAGCTGATAGAAGATGAAGTCTCCTATACATATACCTGTTAAAGTATCTTCCTACTCGACTGTTATTGCAAATTCTGTTATGTTACAATATCTTTTAACCAATGTCATCTGAAATGGAGAACAAAGGAAAATGTACATCGTTTTAAAAAACAGATGTCAGCTGGTTTTAATGATAAAAACAAATTAGATATAAAAATTTTGTAGTGCATTGTATATGTTTATTTGTTTTAAGGAAACTTTGTGTGTTTACTACAGAAATATAGTGCTGCATTGGTTAATTTAATACATTGTTTACTTTATCCATGCCTATATTTGGTTATTTACATCAAGTTTAATGTCCTGAGTTCACCTCTGTCTGTACATTTTCTTATCTCTCACACAGATTTGTATAAACATCATGATTCTTTTACCCTTTGTCTTAACTTCCATTGATAATCTTCTATTATTTTTATGATCACAGAATAAAGAAAATTTATACTCAAATATAGCAAAAACATGGTAGTAAATAGAAATATTTATATTTTATTTTTTCTAGAGCTTGTATATGTTTAATATATCATAATTATAAAATGATCCTGTTCTATCATGTTTACTGAGTAGACATGTAATATCTGAGTATATCTCTGTAAAACAGAATATCTCAGGGGTAGTCTTGACTGATAATTTTGACTAGGTTAAATGTCATTGGTTGTTTGACCTTTAACTTCATAATTGAACATAAAGCATAATTACGATGATGTCCGTGGAAATAGTGTTAAAATACCCCTCTTTTATAATTTGTATGAAATTTGTAGGGCAAGTTATTATTTTGCTATACTGGGAGGAGTTTTGTAAACAAACTGTGTGATCATAGGATGTGTTTATTTACACAGTCCGTTATAACATGCTGTGGTCAATTGTAGTGCTTATAATAAGATAAATTTATTTACATGCACTTTGACAAAGAAAAAATTTGGTTTTAAGTCACCTTGACACTTAAAAGGTTATATGGCAACTTCCAAACTTTTAAAGGTGGAGAGTCCCCAAGAATCCTTACGTGCATTATTGCAGGCATGAGTAGAACAACCATATTTCAATCTAGCAGGATAGCTTCCTCATGTGAAAGAATTTGAATGACTTCAGTGTAAGGTTAAGGCCAAATTTAACTGAAATATCTTTTATCTAGTTTGCTTCTGCACTGAGCTGAAAACTGTGTGATAAATTATGCCTAATTTATTGTTTTATACACCATTCAATCCCAATAGATAGTTTGTGAAGTATTAAATTAAGTAAAGAGTGTAGAGGTTTTCAATGTATAAATTTTGCAAAATAATCAAATCAGTGGTTGATAGTAACCAGTATACATAGCCAATATACCAAGCCCTTATAGCCAGTACACCTAGCCCTTATAGCTAGTACACCTAGTTCTCCTAGCCAGTACACCTAGCCCTCATAGCTAGTACACCTAGCCCTTATAGCTAGTACACCTAGTTCTCCTAGCCAGTACACCTAGCCCACATAGCTAGTATATCTAGCCCTCGAGGCTAGTAAAGGTAGCCCTCATAGCCAGTGCACCTAGTCCTCATAGCTAGTACACCTAGTCCTCATAACTAGTAAATCTTGCCCTCATAGTCAGTACACTTTGCCCTCATCGCTAGAACACCAAGCCCTCATAGCCAGTACACATAGTCCTCAAAGCTAGTACACCTAGCCGTCATAGCTAGTACACCTAGCCCTCCTAGCAAGTATATCTAGCCCTTGTAGCTAGTACACCTAGCCCTCATAGCTAGTATACCTAGCCCTCATAGTAAGTATATCTAGCCCTTGCAGCTAGTACACCTAGCATACCAAGTCCTCATAGCTAGTATATCTAGCCGTCATAGCCACTAATCATAGCCGTCGTAGCTTAGTATTCCTAACCCCCTACTGAGTTATCTAGACATGCTGTTAAATAAAGAATTGGGTTTCAGTAACTAAACAAATTTTACTGAAGAAGAAAGGAAATAAATGACTGGTTTGTAAAGGTGTCTATTTCCGCATTGTCTTTAGATAACATATGGACGGGAAATGTGACAGAAGTTATGATTATGTAATATTTAAATGTCTGTAAACAGGACATGGAAAGATAATGTTGGTTTTTCTGTTAGAGATCAAATATTTTAAGTGAATGTGTAGTGTAGGAAGGTTTCAATATTTCTTCTTGTTGTTCCAGTTGTTGATTTGTTTGAATTTAAGAGGAAGCAATATTTGGCTGAAGGGTTCGCTTAAGTTGGTCACATGACTTAGAAACCAATTATGAATATTTTTGTTTAAGGTTAACCGTTTTCACAATAAAATAAATCCAAATCTTCATTGCAGTTTATGAAAGTTTGATTGTTTGTTAATTATAGTTTTTGTCTGAACAGTTTTCCTTATGAGGCCTGTTTGAAATTAAAATGTCATGGCTTTCAGCCTTGAATCACCTAGTGATAAACTGACAAATGTTTTTGTTATACTGTTGAGTCGGCAATTTTCAGATTAATATCTTGGAAGTAGTTTACCTGTCTTTATGAAGAAACAATTGTGTGGTTTTGTGAAGAAATTCTTTGAAGAGGGTTGCCTTTATGTGTTGAGGCATCAAAATTGTAGTCATCGTTCAACCCAGTACTTGATAGTAAGAGGCGATTAAATGGGTTGAAATTATTTGAGTCTATGCATCTCTTAGCTCCAACAGGTGAGGTGATTTTGACCCCTGGTGTTGCTTCAAGTTTGTAACACCCGAGGTTCGCCAAAATCATCTTTCCTGTGGTGCATTGAAAAACCAAACAACAGAAAACAAACATTTATTTGTTTAAAATTATTGCATTGCTAATTACGAACATTTATTTTGTTTAACAAACATTTATTTGTATAATTTTATGGCATCACAAATAACAAACATTTATATGTTTTATTTTATGGCGTCGTATGTAACAAACATTAATTCTGTATCTTTTTAAAGATGCAGGTCATTGTTAGCTGGTGAAATAAACAGTGGTTATATTATTGCTGGTAAAAGAAACTCCTAAAGAAAATGCAATATTGTTAAGTGTGTGAATGAATTATTCATCAATTTGTTTTTGAAAGGGGCTCCACTGAGGTTTTTGACATGACGGGACTGGAAATATTTTTTCTTGATTTGCATACCATTTGAAAGGATCTTGGGCACTTGAAACTTAGTACTTACTTATGTGTAATGTTTCAAATAAATTCTCTTACTTTTTTTTTACAAGAATAACTCAAATTGGTCTAAGAATCCAACAATATGATTATTTTCAATTTTTAGACATTTGATTGTGGTGAAGCTCCTTTAAAAGTGTGCCAGTTTTCATTTCTCATCTCAAAGCAACATTAACTGCTGCAGTGCTTATTATAAAGTTATATTTTTAAATCACTTCAAATAATTGTACGATTTTCCTTCAGTTATTGAAATTCCTAGTGATAATAATTCTTAAGTTACAGTTCTATTTTTGATGTTGACATTTGTGTTGCTTGAAATATAAGGAAATTATGAGATATATTTTACTTTGTAATCAATGTGGTGAAGCTGTTTATGCTTCATCTTGCGAGTTTATTTCAAAATAATCAGGTTCTAATGTAATATTTGTTTCAAAATCAGTCAGTTATAAATTACCTTGTTTGGTTTTGTCTTGTTTTTCCCCTGGTTTTGGCCTTGAGAAATGATGCAGAATATTAACAAAGATTTACAAAATTGTCCAAGAATTAGGGTAGGAAAATTATTATTGTGTCTGGAGAAATTACAGTATTGCAAGTGTCCTTACCATAATAAAAAAAGTTTGTCCTGGGTTCAATATAGTACATGTCTAAATAATACATTTGTTAATAAAAACCATACCAAAATATGATCAGCTTTGCCACCAGTAGAGAGCAATGCCAGTCTGCACATCTGAGACATTGACTGTGGTGGACCAGCAAAGTTTGGAAATTTAAAAAGTGCCATTATCATTATGGTGCTTTATTTGCTGGGGCCTAAGCCCCCTCTCTCCCCCCCCCCCCCAAAAAAAAAAAAAAAAAAAAAAAAAAACAAAAAACACACACACACAAAAACAAAAAAAAAAAGAAGGAAGGAAGGAATGAATGAAGTTATAATTGAAGTGTTATCATATATATTTTCAGGAATGGTAAGCCGCTTGTATTAGAGGGCAGTATGACAAACAAGATTCAAATCCATGCCACCAATGAATTGTTCAAAGCTACAAAAGATAGAGTGACGCAAGCAGAGTTAGACAGTAAAAAAGTCAGGTACGTACATTTGTCAGTCTTTGGAATTTTTGATGAAGACGATGTTACATCAATGAGATTTTGTCATGAATCCTTACTTGCTGAATTTATGTATTTGAAATTGCACTGGTTTGAATTGTGAATAGGTTATTATATAAGTTTATAGGGATTTCAATTTCAAACTTTAAAAATGTGGCTTTCAACAATAAAGGGTTTGGTCGGATGGGACATAGGTGCAAGCTGGTCTCCTGGCTCTGTACTGGTAGCAAAGACTTAGCTTATTTGATTCCACCAAATGAAAAATGTTTATTCATATCAGTTTAAATACCATGAACATTTGATTGAAATTGATTTTGTTAACTGAAATATTGATCAAAAAAACTATTTTAAGTCAATTATTAGCTATTACTCCCACTTATTTTGTGAAATATTCATGTTTAGTTTCAAAATTTAAAACATTATATAAAGTATTCTTCATCTTTTGGCCAGTGCATATTCAAAATAATAAATTTTGCAGTGTAGTTTTGGGTATTTCAAGAGAGAGAGAAAGAAAAATTTTACCAGGAATGTATATGATCTTGTAGTACAAATATGTTACTGACCATGCTCAATACAAGTCACTCAGGCTTGACAATAAATAGGCTATATTGAGCCGTCTAAGAGCAATAGAGGGAGCATTACATTTGTCCTACAGGTGTTGCTGGCCAGGTGGAAATTTCTGTATGACAGTTGTCTTTAGATAATTAGAATTTGTTTCTCCATGCTGATTCAGAAATCATGTGAGATAAGTAGCCAGTCCCTGCAGGAAAATTGGTATTTACTGGTTAGTTATCCAGGAAATGGGTTTAGTGGATTGACGGCCGAGATTTGACCTATTTTTGCCTGATTTGATACATTGCTATTGCATAAATAAAAATATAGGAACTTCTTTTCCTGAATTTTTCCAACATTATTTTACTATGTAAATTCTGATGTTTATACACTAAAATTGCTGTGAAAAGATTTTCAAAATTGTTATTGCCTGTGGTGGCTCTATCTGAAAAGGTTTAATTGTAAATTGCTTATTTAACAGCACCAAAGAGTACAAACCCAATGGACCTCATATGAGCCGGAAGAAGACAACAGTAATTCGTAACCCACATCCTTCCGTTACAGCCAGACATCAGCCAGTACAACCGTCAAAACCAAAGCCTTCTACAGCACCCCCTGTTAACTTTAGCAAACGACCTTCACCCTCGTATGGGAGTCATGGTCATGCTGTATCGCCACACAATCCTGCTACGTCATCCAAACCTACATCACCAAGTCTGTCTTCTCATAATTCAGGTCCTGCTAAAACTGTGGGAAACCCAGCTGTTATGTCAATGCCATACAGGTAAATAATTGTCAAGTTATAGACACCAAAAATGTACATATCTGGCTAATAGACTTTTGTTATTCTGTGACTGAGTGTCATTAAAGCTTGTGCTCAAATTTCCCTGCAATGAAACATGAATTATAAAAAAAATATTGACTGAGAAATTGTGCCGATTTATTAATTTTATAAAGTTATATTGGTAAGCAGTTAGAGAGTTTTGTATGATACTGTTCTGGGTTTCCACAAGAAACTAACAATTTTCAAGTACACAATCATTATCTCTGAATTCTTTATAAAAGACTTGAAACTGGCATGATGTATATAGCTGTCTATATAAGAGTTGTTGAGAAAAGTTGTTATGAATTTGTTTCTTATTTAATCTTGATAACAATCAAATTGAATCCTTCTTGAAAGAAATGAAAATGATAAAAAAACAACAACGAAACAAAAAACAAACAAATGTTGTAACATCTTGATGTCTAAATAACAAAATCAACCAGCTAAAGCATGCAATTGAATGTTATTGGGGATATTCTTAACCTTGAAATAATAAAGGTTCTTTAAAACAAAATGTGCTTTTCTAATTTTCAAGTTGCTTAAACAAAAATGAAAAATTTGACCAGAAGCAGTGTGGTAATAACAATAATAACAAGTTAAGCCATCTAGTTAAGACCATACAAAGGTTGCTTCCCAAATCATACAACTTACAAAGTTTGCTAAGTCTTGCAGTAGTGATCATACAAGGGTTGTTTTCCTAGTTTTTGTGTCGCCTCTACGGAGTAGTGGCGACATATAGGGATCACTTCTCCGTCGTCTGTCTGTCCGTCTGTCCGTCTGTCTGTCTGTCTGTCCGTCTGTCTGTCCGTCCGTCCGTCACAAAACTTGTCCGGACTACTCCTCATAAACTACTTGTGCAATTTCATCCAAACTTTACAGGAATGATCAGTACCAAGTCTAGTTGTGCATATTGTCAGGATTTTCCGGTTCAATGATTTTTGTCAGAGTTATGGCCCTTTAATAATTTTTAATTTTAAAGTTTGTCCGGACTACTTCTCTTATACCACTAATGCAATTTCAATGAAACTTTACAGGATTGATCTGTAGCTCAAGTCCTTGCGCATATTGCACGGGTTTTCCGGTTGAATGATTTTTGGCTGAGTTATGGCCCTTTGATAAAAAGGTTTCTTTTTCTGTGTGTTGCCAGATACACAAAAGCTTGTCCGGACTACTCCTCATAAACTACTGGTGCAATTTCATCCAAACTTTACAGGAATGATCAGTACCAAGTCTAGTTGTGCATATTGTCAGCATTTTCCGGTTCAATGATTTTTGTTTGAGTTATGGCCCTTTAATAATTTTTATTTTTAAAGTTTGTCCACACTACTTCTCTTATACCACTTATGCAATTTCAATGAAACTTTACAGGATTGATCTGTAGCTCAAGTCCTTGCGCATATTGCACGGGTTTTCCGGTTGAATGATTTTTGGCTGAGTTATGACCCTTTGATAAAAAGGTGTTTTTTTCTGTGTGTTGCCAGATAAGCAAAAGCTTGTCCGGACTACTCCTCATAAACTACTGGTGCAATTTTATCCAAACTTTACAGGGATAATCAGTACAAAGTTGTTAGTCTAGTTGTGCACTGTCCGTCTGTCTGTCCGTCTGTCACAAAA
Organism: Ruditapes philippinarum; assembly: GCF_026571515.1. Classification (NCBI taxonomy): domain Eukaryota; kingdom Metazoa; phylum Mollusca; class Bivalvia; order Venerida; family Veneridae; genus Ruditapes; species Ruditapes philippinarum. The sequence goes on from NW_026854271.1 coordinate 156,333, forward strand.
TTTGTCCCAACATGAAATTGGCCATCATGAGGCGACACATGTGATTACTGATCGCTCTTGTCTTATAATAGAGATCATACAAGGTTGTTTTTCCTAGTTTAATAAGAGAAGTTATACAGTCTTATAATAGAGATCATACAAGGTTGTTTTTCCTAGTTTAATAAGAGAAGTTATACAAGTCTTCAAGACTAATAGAGATCATACAAGGTTGTTTTTCCTAGTTTAATAAGAGAAGTTATACAGTCTTATAATAGAGATCATACAAGGTTGTTTTTCCTAGTTTAATAAGAGAAGTTATACAAGTCTTATAATAGAGATCATACAAGATTGTTTTTCCTAGTTTAATAAGAGAAGTTATACAAGTCTTATGATAGAGATTATACAAGGGTTGCTAAATCTTATAGAGATCATGGTAAGGTTTCCAAGTTTAATTATAATAGAGATCACACAAGACTAGCTTGGCGAGTCATGTTATAGAGATCATTGAATAGAGATCAACACATTTAAAAAAAAGAGATCATGCAGAAGTTGCTTTCCAAATCTGATAAGAAAGATAACCAAATTTTGAAATAGAGATCATACCAAGGATTATGATAGAGATCTTGCATTAGAGGTCATGCCATGGATAAACTCTAAGTCTAATACAGATGGTAAAAGGATCTATTAGACCAGTATTGTCAACTGCCTTATTTAATAGAGATAAATTTCTTTAAGTCGGTATGAATATTTAATATATAAAACTGGAACAGCTACAAAAAGAAAACAACAAAAAATGTAAACATATTTAGGTGTCATCCATCATTTGATTGATGTACGTATAATTACAATGTTTTATGTAGATAAATTAATGTAACAGCTGATCCTTGTATATCATATGTTAGTTAATTAGCTTTTGGTTACTGCTTGTTATGCTATTTGTATAGTTATACTTTTTAATGTTGTCAAGATATTTTACATAAAATTTGACAGTTGATAGGTATAAGACTATGATCTGCTTTTAGAATAGTCTGATTGAAAACTTGTGTATAAATTTTGAATGAAAATGTTCAGCATTTTCATATTTAATCTAAATTTGTCTTTAAAGTTTCATACTGTATTTAATTAAATGATAAATTTATCCATTTCGTTAATTTTTTGGAATGAGCTTGTCCCTATTTAAAGTCTGAACTGCCTGTTAATAAGTCCGGGTTTGGTATCAAAATGCAAAACATTTGCGGACAAAAGTATAAAGTCTGGTTGGGTACAAAAATGCAGACTCAGGCCTTCTCCTGGACTGGTGTCATATATACATGATAGACATATAAGACATGTACAAAATGCACATGGTCCCTTAATATAATCACTTGATATCAAAGGGCTGATAATCAAATGTTTATGTTGATACATTGTTTAAAATCCAACATCTGGCAAATGAGTTTTAATTAATTTCACAAAATATTTAAAATTTGGCTGACATTATTATGATTGGTGAGCGTATCAAATTTGTAATTTAGATGAACTGGCCAACACTTTATTATGACTTACTGCTTATTTTTATGTCAAAAATGAGTTATGTAATAACTGACAATTTTTGGCAGCATTTATTTAACCATCGTGATATGCAGTGGAAATGGAAACAAGTAATAATTATCATAGAGTGGTTATATGAAATTTTTTCGTAATATAAAAACAATCATTTGCAAAATAACTTGAATTTTACTATATTGTAAATTTCATCATTTGTTAGATACAGTAAACTCCACTCATAATGATATTGCTTATAACAATATACAGCTTATAACAATGCTGTTGCCGCAGTCCCAACTCTTGTTTTCAAATTGGTTGTCTCTAGGATATGATGATATCTGGAAATAACGATATAAATTTGGCATCCCCTGACTATCGTTATAAGTGGAGTTTATTGTAGTTAATGATCCTTGTTTCATACTTGTTTATCATTTCTTTCTTGTAGAGATCGGATAATACATCTTCTGGCTATACGGCCCTACAAGAAGCCGGAGCTTATTATACGACTTAGAAAAGGTAAAACAATACTTTTCTTTACAATGCTTTCATTCATTTTCCAACAATAGAGTTTGTGTAAATGAATTGCTTTGCTTTTAATTCAGAACTTTTTCAATGACTTTTAAGATACAGATATGAACAGCATGGTAAAGGGAAAGAGTGCTACAAGGACTACAAAACGATTCTACTTCAATAAATAAGATTAAAGGCCCATTATGACCCAGAAATACATCTTATTATATTTTTTCAAATTTTCTCTAATTATACTTTTGCTTTTTTATTAGCGTTCTGTCTTGTACTTTTTAAAAAATTACTCATTGGCCATTTACCAGAACCGTCCTTTGCTGATGTTGCATTTTTGGGCACTAAGAACTTTACTATTACAGTGATTTAGTATTTTGTATGGCAGTCAGACTACAACTTTGTTTACATTTTACTACTTTCAACAACTAATTTGCAACAACTAATTTCACATTTAGCACTACTGAAGTCAGGTGATAAGCATTTAACATGATCTAAAATCATTATTCAGATGTTATAAAACTCGAGTTTGACATTTCTAAAGAGTTCAGAAATTATTTGTTTTTGAGACAAATGTGCTTTTAATGGAAAAAGGGAGCACATACCAGTATTCTCTTAATTGAGCATATTTACCGAGGGAAAAGTGGCATCCTTATGCCAATACTTTATCATATAGACATATTTTTAATTAACCAAACAAATGTCTTTTTCAAATTAAGATTGAAATAAAAGATGGACAAGTCCATTTAAGATGTTTAGCATGTAAAGGGTTTAAAAACAACACCAAATAGAACAACAAGACAATATACAAGACTTACTTAATTTCACAATTTCTATAAAGGTTTTATGCTACTATTGACAACAGTTCATTTTAACATTTAAAAAATTAAACAGGGGCTAAAACATGAGACATCATAGAACAGGTTTAAAAGGTACGATTTTAAGACATGTTTTATGATGTAGAACATGCAGGTTAAAACAGTTCGACTGATAACAATAAGCACAAGTGTAGAATGTACTTTCTGAACTTATAGTAAATAAATGGCTAATGTAATGAATTAACTGACATTACACTTGGTTGCTCCTGTTGATGCAAAATGCGTTATTCCTTTCAGAAGAAGCACAAACTTTGATCTCTTGTCCCCTAAATATTGTTGTGGATAAGATTTGTGAGCTATTTAAGTATTTTAAGTGCTAGATTTAGTTTGCAGGTCCGTTTTTTAAATACATGTACCTAGAATGAAAAGTGTCATTTAATAACAGGTTGCAAAGACAAACAAATTTTGTAATATCATCACAATATATAGGACATTTTTGGGTTAACATTTCTCAAAAACATTTTTCAGGCCTCTTTTATTTGTATTTATAGAGGGTTGTCAGATTTTGGCTGCTAATTTACCTTAAAATTGTCAATGACATTTGATAATTGATAGGTCAGAATGGTTATGGTAAAATATTATCCCAATTAGGCCCAGGGGGCAATGTTACTGTTGTCAAATATTACTTCAGGCTTTTTTGCATACACATTTTTTTTGACAGCTTTAACATTTTTCAATGATCAACTGGCTAAAATGACTTCAAAGGTGCATTGATCACGAATTTACTTCCTTCATAGTATTAAAGTTAGGGGAAGTGGGGTTGCAAGTTAATGATAGATGATGTAGACAAAGTAGTTTACACAACCAGGGTATTTGTTAGTCCAGCGAGTTATATTTTGCTAATTTTGAACAAAGTTTAATCATTTATTCTGCTGTTTTTTGCCCGACTTTTTTAAGATAAGGAGAGCTGTTTTACTCACCCATGTGTCGGCGTCACACTTTAGTTAAGTTTTTTGCATGCAAGTTGGTATTTTAAAAATACTGAAGGAATGGGTTGGAACTTCACATATACTTACTTGAGAGCATAAAAGGAGGTCACTGTCCAAGGCCATTAACTCTAACATGGAGTTTGACTGAAATATGGCCTTTTTTTAACTTAAAAAATTTCTACATTGTTCAGGCTCTAATGTTTTACTATAAAACACTGGGAATAGTTGAGTGCATTGTCCTTCTGACATCTCTTGATTTTTTTTTTTAATTGAATATTTTTAAATTGAGTATTTTTGAAAAAATAAAGTTTAATGTTTATTTTCAAGTTTAGGAAAGTTCACTGCATTTTTACAGGTTTAAACACTCAGAGTATTTGTTCATCTGTGTATTTATTTAGCATTTAGCTTGTTCAGTATCTAGGCGTGGAAAACGTGCACTTACTTGATGAATTGTTTAATGATAGTTTGCATGGTAATTATTTCCCATTAATTTATGATTATTAATTCTTAGAGCTCATCACTTAGCTCTTTATATAGGGGAATACATATTGAAGCCTTAAATAAAATAGTAAATGAATAAATTTAAAAAAAAATCTAAATTAATATCAGTTGTTTTGCACATTATCATTTTACAATGGGCGCTACTTATGTGTGTTTTATCTTAAACTTCTTGGAGTGAAATAAACTTGTGTATAATGGGTTCTTGCTCCATGTCTTTCAATAAATAATTAGTTTATATTAAATAGTTTGAATATTAAAAGTTTTTGAAAATTGCATCAATTATTGTAAATTTTAATTGAAATGAGGAAATTTTTTCATGTATAAATTATGTTATGATAAATAAATGTTAACCGCATTAAGCAAGCGTTTGATAAACTAAAAGGCGACCTATCAAAATAGTTCATATGGAGAACATAATATTGTAATTATGGTAAGTTTGGTGATTTATGCGTCTTCATGGACGTAAATTGTCAGCACATTGACAGATCAGGCCAGATATTGATGTAATATACTGTCATCCATTTTATTTACAAAACATACAAAATGTAGTATTATAGTATTATAGATGCGCTTTGCATAGTAGATAACAAAAACCAGTCTGTTATAGTCAAATACTAGCATAAAATATGTATTGTACATGATTAAAGCTGCATTAAATAAAATTCTTAAAAAAAGAAATAGCTACATTTCGTTAATTAAATGTGTTTCATATTGACTCCCCTTCTTATTTTGGTGTGTCCAGACAACCAAAATGAGTATTATAAGCCTTAAAGTCTGCATTGTGGCGAAATTGGAAGTACAAATTCTCTTTGCATGAGACACTCTTCCTTTGCGTGACCCATACGTCAATGAAAAATCAACGAAACATTTTTAAGTAGCAGTCAGAATTAAATGGTATATTTCCGCATTATATTACGAATGTTTTTAAACAAATTCAATCTTTTTATGAGATGATTACTTTTTTTGGCGAATGCACCATGAAACTAAAAGGGTTAAAGTTTTTTGCACAAGAATATCTCATTTTTGCTGTGATCCACATGGTAACAATTGATTTTACTACTGTGACATAGTGCATACAGGAGCTAATAATATTGTCTTCATTTGCATGTTAAAATTCCTATACAAACTTTAGTGTTACAGTGGGGTTTCCCTTTTAAAATCATAACTTTAATATGAACACTATTTAATGAAATTTACAACAATACTGTTAAAAATGTTAACAAAACTATAGAATGCCCAGTTTTTAAGCCAACGGAAAAATATGTTTACATATTTATTTAATGTAACTTTAAATTATCAAACTGTCTGTTATAGTAAAATGGTATAAATGTGTATTGTACATTGTTAACCTATCAAATTAGATTATAAGAATGTGACAGAAACCAATCTGTACAAAAAAACAAACAGACAAAAACCAGTAAAAACAAACAAAAAATATGAATGCATATCATTTGATAAAAACACATTCAGATATCGTACAATCCTATCAACATGCATGGTTTGGCCAGTTAACAAATCAACAACCAGTTATAATTGGGTCACAGAATGTTTTTATTCTGACGTAAAGTGTTTACAAAAAGTATTTGTACAGGTCACCGACCGATATAAAGGGGTTTAAATCTCATCAATTGTTCACACAATAAATATAAAAAGCAGAATTACTGTTCTAATGTAATGTGACCACAAAACAGCAAATAGTTGTTACAACCTGGGGAAATTACTATACAATAGTCTGGAATCAGTGTCATAACTTATATCATATGGTGTAATGATTTAAGTTTAATACTCAATTAAGAAGATAATTGCCTCGTCCTTTCTATTGATATTGAAACTGATTTCTTATTCTAGTTTAAACTAATTATTTTATTCAAAGTTTTTTTTACACCTAAAACATTAATGATTTTAATACAGACTTTCTGTTATCAAAAGTCATTCTAAAATAAAAACTAATTTAAGGTAGACCATGGGTAATGCATTACCTCCACTTTGAAGAGTATTCAAATAGGCTAGAATCGCTTGTAAACTACATTGAAATTGAGGGGCGTGGGTTCAAACCCCAGAAGGGGCAACTTTTTTTTTCTTTTTAATATTATTTTTGTATCTCTCTGATCCCTTATGGAAGAAAAAAGGTTTGATTTAAATTACCTTTTATAATTTAATTTAAAAAGGTTTGATTTAAATTATATAATTATTTTAGGTATTTTTTTTGCTAAATAATGCCAAAATTTAAGCAAATATGATACCAGATATTTTCAAAGTTCGATAAAATAAAAACTACACGGTAAAAGTATTTTATATTTCGCATGATCAACTAATATGCCTTTGAGAAAATTTAGGCAAACTTTGAAAATAGACCCTCATTTCGATAAATTTTAGGGATATTTTGAATAAGGCATTTTAGATAGGGAAATGGTAAAATTAGTGTTAAAAGTGGGTTGGGTAGGGTAACATTTTTATACGTATTAAGAACATTTTGTTTAGAAACAAACATTTTGCTTGTGTAATGTGTTACCTGAATGTTATTATTTGTTTCTTAATAATGAGCAATAGAAAAACATTTTTTATAATGATTATATTACAGATTATTTACAGTTTCCTCATTTCTGAAAATAAGCCCTTCTAAGGGTAAAATATTTGTTCAGAAATATATCCATAACTCATAAACCACACGGTAAATTTTATTTAAATTTTGCATACAGGTGACCTTGAAGACATATAACTGTCCTATGTTGTCAATTTTACAGTTCCTTATGGTGCCCATTACCCATGGTCTACCTTAATGTCATTCTAAAATAAAAACTATTGGGTTTCGTTCCCTCTATTTGGGTACATGAATTCTAATATTTTAGCTGTTCTGTGCTGGCATTATGATATAGAATGTCCCTTTTTATGACCCCACAAAGTGGGGAGCATATAGCGTTGTACTTTTTCGTCTGTCCGTACGTCCCGAAATCTTGTGAACGCAACTCCTCTTAAACCGGATGGAAGATTTTGCTTAAACTTCCAGGGACAACAACCTTAATGTGTAGATGGTAGTAAAGGAAGGAATTTTCGCTGCGACCAAATTTAACAGAATTATGGCCCTCTGTTGATTTTTTCACTATATACCATATATATGTTGTCAGTGGGGACATACGTGTCCTTTGGACACAGTTCTAGTATATTACCAAGATGGAATCTTTCACATTCCTGAAATGAAGGGGCACCTGTGATGCATTTTTTTTTCTCATTGTTACGTTAACCAATAAAACGAAATCTCTTGCTAATAAAATGAAGCCCATAACCAAGAAACAAAATCCCTAAGCAATAAAATGAATCTTGTAACCATTAATATGAAACCCATAATAACCAGTTAAACCAAACATGTAACCAAAAGAAATGAAACTTGTAACCAATAACATGAAGCCCATAACAAATAAAACAAAACATTTAACCAATGAAGTAAAATCTTTGACCTATAAAATGAAGCAACATTGTAAATGAAACCCCACTGAAATGTAAGCCATAACCAAAACCAGTAAAATAAAACTGGTAATGGTAACCTATAAATTGTAACACAAACAAGACAGTTGATGTTTGTATATGATGGTAGAGTTAAATACATGTCCAAACTGATTGTTAAGATGATTAAATACATAATATAGTCTTGTTAACAATAAATAGATCAAGGCAAGAACAATGGTAAGTTATAGAAAAGTAGAAAATGAAAGAGTTTGCGTGTAGTGAAGAAAGATTTTATTTTTGATATTCATATACATGTATGTTGTCTTACTTCAGGGTTGTCTTACTTCAGGGGCAAAAGCTGGCCTGTACATATGTTATCTGATGTAACATCACTTTTACAATGATATATTGAAAATAGAAGTATTGTTCTGTTTTGTCGGAAAAAATCTAGAGCCAGGCATAACAGATGAATAACAAAATGCTGAAATGCCAGCTGGTCTGTACAATATTTATTAAGCTAACTTGCCTATAGGGCATATAGTTGCAGCCTGAAATTTTATTCAACTTACTTATACCAAATAATCACATGTCCAGACAGTTTTAAATTGTAAACTCCGCCAACCACCCACCCCCAACCCTAAAAACAATAAATAAATAAAAAACACCAAACAAAAAAACATTCATTGATAATTAACTTTGTTGAAAGTATCATCAAATTTATATGTATTAAGTAAAATTTGTCATGAGATTCTTCTATGTTTTACTTCATGTATCTTCAATATTATGATTATGATACACCTAAAAAATTGTGGATTAATTTTTCCAAATTCAAGGTTTGGCAAGTCTATTACTGGAATTAATGGAGAGATAGTTTAGATATATCAAATAACCTTGAAATTTTAGATATAAATGACATCAAACTTTTAATAAGATTATGGGAGATGTGGCTATAATTCTACTTAATGTCAACAATGTTCTTGTTTTTTGTTTTATTTTCTATTTATAGAACTAATTGCAAATATTTCTCTAATCACAAAAGTAGAAAAAAATATCATCTGGTTTAATTTATTTATAGAAAATTAGTCCTTTTTTCAAGTCTATATTTGAATATTCTTCTGTTAAAAGCATTAGATTGAATAAAACAATGGTTTGGTTTGTAGATGAAAAAAGAAAATCATTATGATGAAAGGCATATACCTTCCATGTCTTTATTGCGTGTGAATTAGCACAGACAATGGAAAAAATAGACTGTCAATGACTAATACTTTATTGATCAGTAATACGTACTTTACTGACATTTTCTGCCTTTTATGACATTTACAACACATAAAGTACATCAGAGACAGGACTTAACAAAGATTAGTTCTAGTAGTACAGAATTTATTAAAGGCATATTATGTCTCGTCTTATTTCATTCTTAAAAAAAAAACATAAGTTTTATAATGTTTAAGTAATGGTTTTAAAGCATGTTAGATGCTTGTCACCTTATATATTAAAGTGACATTATGCCCATCCAAGGGTATATAGTGAGTGAACATGTGAATATATAAATACGTTTTCATTTTGCAATAACTCCTTTTGATTTGATAATTGACTTCGCAAAAACAATAAATAACGCATGGATCCTAAGGAATTTTCTGTAAATATCCATTAGAAATTGCTTGTACCGTTCAGTTTATAAAAAGAGTGGGGCAGTCTTTTTATATTTAAGGCAGATTTATAATTTTATCCTAAACATTTTCAAATATCACCTGTTGGTCAAACACCATTTTAACAGTCAATCTTTTGAAATATAAAGTCAATTCAGCTCAACTTGACTATGAAAATATGAGCATAATGTCACTTTAATAATAATAAGTAATTAGCTCTGAATGTGAAATTATTTGTCATAAATGTAGCAAAACGTAAACAGTGTAGTATTTTGACTTCCATACAAAAAACTTTATCAGTATAACTGTACTAATTGCCAAAAAGCAACAGAAGCAAAATATGGTTTAAGTACATGTAATTGACCAATAAATAACATTTTGTAAACTATAACAGGATACCAAAATTAAAAAGCTTTTAAGAAAAAGAAATAAAAGCTTTTCAAGGGCATAATGGACCTTAGTACATGCATTAAGAAATGAATAATTTTTAGCTCACCAGTGTCACAAAGTGACAGGGTGAGCTTTTGTGATCGCTTTTCGTCCGGCGTCCGTCCGGCGTCCGTAAACTTTTACTTTAAATGACATCTCCTCATAAACCACTAAGCCAATTTCATCCAAACTTCACAAGAATGTTCCTTTGGTGGTCACCTTTAAAAATTGTTCAAAGAATTTAATTCCATGCAGAACTCTGGTTGCCATGGCAACCAAAAGAAAAAACTTTAAATATCTTCTTTTAAAAAACCATAAGAGCTAGAGCTTAGATATTTGGCATGAAACATCTTCTAGTGAGTGTCTACCAAGTTTGTTCAAATAAAAGCCCTGGGGTCAAAATTGGCCCCGCCCGGGGGGGGGGGGGGGGTCATTGATTTTCCCTATATGCATATAGTAAAAACTTAAAAATTCTTCTTTTAAAGAACTCAAAGAGCTATGGCTAAGATATTAAGCATCAAACATGTTCTAATAGGTGTCTACCAAGTTTGTTCAAATAAAAGCCCTGGGGTCAAAATTTGCCCCGCCCCGGGGGTCATTGATTTTCCCTATGTGCATATAGTAAAAACTTAAAAAATCTTCTTTTAAAGAACCAAAAGAGTTAGAGCTAAGATATTTAGCATGAAACATGTTCTAATAAGTGTCTACCAAGTTTGTTCAAATAAAAGCCCTGGGGTCAAAATTGGCCCCGCCCCGGGGGGTCATTGATTTTCCCTATATGCATATAGTAAAAACTTAAAAAATCTTCTTTTAAAGAACTCAAAGAGCTATGGCTAAGATATTGAGCATCAAACATGTTCTAATAGGTGTCTACCAAGTTTGTTCAAATAAAAGCCCTGGGGTCAAAATTGGCACCGCCCCGGGGGTCATTGATTTTCCTTATATGTGTATAGCAAAAACTTAAAAAAATCTTCTTTGAAAAAACCCAAATAGCTAGAGTTAAGATATTAAGCATGAAAGATCTTTTAGTGAGTGTCTACAAAGTTTGTTCAAATAAAAGACCAGGGGTCAAAATTGGTCCCGCCCCAGGGGTTATTGATTTTCTTTATATGTGTATAGCAAAAACTTAAAATCTTCTTTGGAAAAACCCAAATAGCTAGAGTTTAGATATTAAGCATGAAACATCTTCTAGTAAGTGTCTACAAAGTTTGTTCAAATAAAAGCCCTGGGGTCAAAACTGGCCCAACCCCAGGGGTGTCATTGTTTTTAACTATATGTGTATAGTAAAAACTTAAAAAAAATCTTCTTTTAAAAAGCCCGGAGAGCTAGAGCTTAGATGTTTAGCATGAAACATCTTCTTATGGGTGTCTACCAAGTTTGTGCAAATAAAAGCCCTTGGGTTAAATTGGCCCTGCAACGTTTTGGGGGGGGGGGGGTTGGGCGGGGCCTATATACAGGTGAGCGACCTCAGGGCCATCATGGCCCTCTTGTTTTTATGAAATAAGAGTTTTAAAAGTCATCAGGATATTTGTTTTGGAATTTTTGATAAAAAAAGAGGAAAAACATAGTCAAAATTGCTATTTTGATATTCTTTGATTTTATATTTCTTAATTTATAAGGTAAAAGATCCTGAGAATCTGTCCTTTTACATAATTTGTGCAAGAATCTGTCCTTTTCCATAATTTGTGCAAAATAAATGATATTGAAAAATTTGCCGGACATTCAAACTTGTCTCTATAAAGCTGCCTCTCTTATGCGGTTTGAGGAAAATTACTCAACATTTGAAAGTTAACCCATTAAATGGACTTGTCCAGCTTTTATTTTGGAAGCATCCATTATGATTTTTTGGGGATATCAAGATGAAAATCTGAAGATTGTAAGCAAACAGTAATAGTATAGAGTTTGGTCAGACTCAGAGTCCATGGATGTGCATACTGGCCAGACTCTATATACTGGTAGCAAAGGCAAAGGTTAAGCCCTTTTTCGCAGCAAGTTTTTGGGGTTAAACGTAATCTAACATATAACATTTGGTATCTAGAAACAACCTACATTGATTGAGTATGATAAATATTAAGAAAAAGCAATAAGAACAAAATTAATGTATACTGGATATTTCACTGTTCAATATGAAAAGTCTTCTGATAACAAAACAACAACTCAAAAACATCTGCCAAATTGCCTTTTATGTCTGATAACATCAAAAAGTCATTATTATATCATTATATGGAGAGGAAATCCATGTTTTCTTTTTTAATCTCGCATTGATAAAAAACATGCCTTATAGAGAAAGTTATGCTCAATATTTTGATTGTATATTTTCAGATGGAGTGCGGGAAAAAGACAAGGATCAGCTGGGCACTGTACTGAATCAAGTGGCAGTTGCCAAAGATAATTCATTTACGCTAGCCAAACATATATACGCAGAAGTTCGCTCAGACTGGCCATTCTACACTGATGAAGATAGACTTATATTGAAAAAGTAAGGCCAGTTTTGATTTCTACACTCTTATTATTGCATGAAAAATTGAATCATTAGAACCTGTATAAGTATGTACACATTTCAAACATGTGCTTAGGTTATTCAGAATTTATTTTAGTTTAATTGTGTAGGAAACTATAAGCTAATAGACACGCTTTGGAATCCAACCATCCAGCATTGAGAGTGAAGCAAAGACTTGTTCCTAGCAGGTTTGAATCTACATGGGGCCAAAAATCCTAAGATAACTAGTTTAACACATTAACCACTGGCATGTCACTAGTTTTACGTTTGGAAGAAATTCTTCTAGTGATACGGTCTGCTCTGAAGAGATTGTAAAAAATGATAATAAATTGATAGTTTTTGTTAACTCTCAAACTAAAACTGAACCAGTTTAAAGAAATGAAGGATAAGGACTGTACTGATTAATATGTATCATTTGCATTACATCAGTTGAAGGGCAATAACTCCATAATCAATTTCTTACCATATCATTTTCATTGTTTAAAGATAAACAAAAAAAGATTCTTAAACCATTTGAAAGGCATTGTTTTGAAAATAAAATCAGTGTAAGGGAGGTAACTCAATTTTATACAGTTAAATCGTTTTCAATTTTGGAGCTTCTTCACTCTTGAATATTAGTTGAATAGATAAAATTTTAATGACAAGGTAAAAGAGTTCCTTAGCATTTTATGATGTTATTATCTTTATTGTTAAACTTATTTCATTATGAAGGAACAAACCTCAAACAAATCTACAATTTTGTATAATTATAAAACATATCAACCTGTATTTCAGAAAATTACAAAGTGCCTCAACTGTGTCTCCATCAGCCTCACCTAACAGTCGCAGTCCTGACAGCCAATCAGCTAATCTCACACAAGTAAGTATAAAATTTACAGCCAATCAGCTAATCTCACACAAGTATGTATAAAATTTACAGCCAATCAGCTAATTTCACACAAGTATGTATAACATGTAACATATAACATATAAATGTACCTGTCATTTCTTAAATGTAAGAATTGTTGCATGAGAGGGGTCAGTGGCCGAGTTGTAATGATGGTTCACTTCAAACCACTTGCCTCTCAACCCAGTGGGTACGAGTCATGACAGGGGCTTTGAATTCTTTTATTTGAGGAGGCAATCTAGCCAGCTTACTGAATGTTGGTGGTTCTACTCAGGTGCCAGTTTGTGCCTAAAATAATGCATGGAAAAGCACTTGGTCTTCCTCCACCAGTTTAGCTTAGCTTAGCTCTTACACCTCTAGCTTTCTTTAATTATGTCATTTAGAACTGTTTTTCATTCCAAGTTGTACATGTATATCATACTAAGTCAACTGGGAATAGTTGAGGTTTTAAAACTGCTATTTAACAAATCTTTGGCGAAATAAAATAATTCAGTTATAGCTTCATAAATTTTCATGTTGTACATTCAAAAAAAAGAAGGGACATTAATGTAATGTAATATATATTTTATTGCAAGTTTTGTGGCTTGTTAAATCAGATGTGCTTTTATTTTTATTGCCTGACTCTGGTATATACAGGAATACTCGACACGAGATTGCACGACTGTAATAAAGCTACATTTTATGGGAGCATTTTACAGTCTAAAAATAAATAAAATGCATTTTCGATGAAACAGTTGAGTGAAATTTACTCTATGAAACAAACTACAGTCAAGCTTTGCAAAGGTCTTGATTTAAAAATAAATCATTTATTGTTTAACACTAGCATCTCATTTTGTATTGAAGTTGTTTGTTAAGACATGTGGGGAATATTAAACATACTTGAAAATGACTGCAAACATTTTAATACATATTTTTCATTGAATTAAAAGCATAACCAACAAGACAAAATGTTTGATGCATATTTTTCTTATTTCAATTTGTTTTATTTACAAAATGACGTGCTCAATTTCTTTAAAGATCAGTTTATATTATTTAATAGGATCACACAGAACAATATTGGAAAAAATGTGAAACTCCTTTTTCACTCGTACTGAATTAATTAATTCCTGCTGTGGGCTTACAATTACTGAGTATTGTAATTAACCAGTTATGGTAAATGTTAAAATAGAACCCAGGTCATCAGTCTTTGAACCTGTGTCTAGTGAAAAAATCCACAACTGTCAGATTAATGGTTTTAGATTGGTTGAAGACAGTTTGTCCTAGTGGGTGTTGTTTTTTCTGACCTTCACAAATTTGGATTAATGAATTTCTGAAAAGCTAGTCTCAACAGCTACCAACTTCAAATTTTAACAGTCACTGGAACTATTAGACTTCATTTCAAGAAAATGAGTGGTTTTTTTTCACCGCTAGGATAGGGACTGTTTCCTAGACTTGTCATTAGAAGGGAAAGAAAAAATTACCTTAGCGGGGAAGGAAACTAAAAGAAAATTGCCAAGACATTTATTCATCATCATCTGACACAAGTTTAAAAGTTGACATACACTTGTGTAGAACAGGTCAATACTGGCACACAATCCAGGAATGTTGTTAAGATTAAGTGCTCTATATATTAAAGACATACACAAAAAAAATGAAATAAAAAATTGCCAAAACAAATTTCATGTCGATATGTAGTTTATGCTGGTGTTCCATTGCAGAAATTCTACATTGTTTTTATTAACTGCATCTTGACAAGTGTTTTTGTATCTTTATTAAGATCCATATTGCATTAGTACGCCAAATTATATATTACATTTTGACGTTGTTGTCCTTGACGTCATATGAAGTTGACATCATTTCCTGTAAACAAAGTATACCTGATGAAGACTTTCGAGTTGAAACTTTGTATATTTTTTCAAATAAAACAATACATTTTTAAATTGAAACTGGATTAGATTTCTCTATTCAAACTTACATATGTTAATCTTGGTATTACAGAAGAAATCTGAACCTTTGAAGCGATCTATAGAAGATAGTCACCAAACGATGCATCATAATGCAAAGAAGAAACGTATCTCATTGTACGACAAAAACGGACACAAATCAGAGAATCGTTCAAGTAGTACGGACAGACACAGTAGTAATAGTAGTAGTAATAATAATAGCAATAATGTATCTTCCACAACAGATATATCAGATAAAAAAGAGAATATTGACGGTTTGTATATATCAGATAATTATGTTTCTGTTTAATAAGCTCATATAACTATTGATGAAAATACAATCTGTCGTCACCATTATTGTTGAGCAGTGTAACAAATGTAGATCGAGAACATATGGTGATAGTGTGTATCGATTTTCAGCGAATACGCAGAAAATTAGATTTAAAGTTTACCAACCTTTTAGGTAAAGGCCAAGCAGGGTCCATGCCCTACTATGGTGTCAACTCACCTTCCTTTTATGACATAGGTGCTGATAGCACATCTGAAATGATAATCTATTTAGTAATCTAAGTTGCAAAAACTTGTTTCGTAATGGAGCTAAAATTAATATGTTTAAACTAAGGATACACCTCTATATAACAGCAACATGACAATTTCTAAATACTGTACCTCAGTGATGAATAGCTGTTTGATATGTTCATCTTGTGATGAATGTACAATTGATATGATGGTTCAGATTTTTGAAATCTGTGATGTAAATAGTTATATTACAGGTTATGTTGTCAACATGAATGGACTTTGAGACAAATAGCATTTATACCAACTTAAGACACAACAGAAAATAAAGATCATGGCTTTCTTCCCAAGTAGGCTTAACAAAATAAGCTGTAAATTTCTTGGGTTTTGTTGTTGTTGTTTTTTTTTTCTTTTCTTTCCAAACTAATTAATGTTTTCGTTTGGTATTTCAGATACCGTTGATTCCACTTCTGATACTCCTGAATATGTAAGGTAAGTCTGCAATCATTAACAATGGTAAAATAATTATTTAAGTTGTGTAGTCAATTTATAAGTACCTATGCAGTTGGACCAACTCTTCATTATTTTCATAGGGCAGATTATCCTTAAATTATATTTTTGTTAAGTTATGCCCTGTTTAGATAAATCACAAGGTGAAAATAGCTGTATATAGGGCTTAATACATCCTTTAAAATTCAGAACCATGTCAACCTATTTTATATTATTTATGTTTGGTATTTTTGTTATAAATAAAAATTTTCCTCAATGGTAAACAATTGGAAAGGTCTCATGTTGGAATATCTTGTTGTAGGATATATTGGGTCCAGAAGTGTCCAGTACCAGAAATATACATATATTACACTGTCATGTGGTACAGATTAGTAGCATTGATTGGACGTTAGTAAATGGGTTACAAATAAACTAGACATATTGTTGTAATTGAATTATGTATGTATTTCAGGCAATATCATACTATAGCAGACGACGACCAGAGGTATAAATATAAGCAAGCATTTAATGAAGAGTATAAGGAATATCGGGAACTGCATTCTAGTATAGATCTTGTCTCGCAGAAATTTTGTGAGATGCAAGAATTGAGAAGGAAAACTCAGAAAGGCACATCAGAATATCAGGTATAAAAAGTTGCATCTTTTAACCCTTTCACTGCCACAGGGACGGCTTATGCCGTCCCTGTTATTTTCGGCGTATTTGCCATATGGACGGCTTTAGCCGTTTCTATAATAATCATAATAATAATAATAAATTAATAATAATAATAAAAATAATAATAAATATAAAGAAAATTATACCATCGACAATAATTGTTATTATACTAGCATATTTGGAAACATATATGATTATCATAATACTAATAACAAATTATAACAATAATTATATTAATTAATAATAAAGTAATTTCTTAGAAAACCATCTGGCAAATAGGTGATCAATAAAACAATAACCCTCTGGCAGCGAAAGGGTTAATGTCTCCACATCAGGGGGTGGCGACATACAGATTTGCTAAAGCTGTAGAATGTGTGGGCATCTGTGTCCTAATGACACATTTTTAGTTTTTAAGTGACATTGTAAGGTATAAAACATTTTTTTTTTACACTTTAACTTGTCCAGGAGGCTTACAGAAGGTCATTAATGAGGTTGAAAATAGCCTTGTGATTTCCAACAGTGTCACTGTGCTGATATTTTGAATTCTTTTCTTTTAAAGAGAAATTCATAAGAGCTAAGGATGAATTAAGTATTACTGATAAAGATATTGAATGAATAAAATTTTTATATCAGGGGCTTCGCTTAACTTCAGAAAAGTTAAATAGGTGACTTTAGCCAATCCTGTTATTGAATGCTTGATTTGTTCTTTTGGTGCATTAAACTTAATAATTGTTTTAACTTTGACATCATTTTCGTAAAAACATTTTTGAATTTTTGAACATGTGTATTTTTCAGAATCTGGAGGAAAAAATCCGCAATCAGTATATGTTACAAAAAAGTGATCCAAAGTTTATAGAACAAATGAAAAGATACAAGTACCTTCATAATAAGCTGGCTTATATTAAAAATCTTATCATGGACTATGATCAAAAGATTGTGACAGTGTCATCTTAGCAGTGACCTTTGACCTTTGGACCTTGGATGACCTTCGACCTCTCATTTTTGGATTCAGCTTTACCATAATACAGGAGAATCCCAAATTGTTTATTTATTGAATTCTCTTCCAAATAATTATGGTTCCTTGTGATAAAGGACTTTTTGTGATTTTTTTTTGTCTTGCTTTGTTGTGATTGGATAAGACATGATCATGTGACATTGCAAATGATTCTTTTTGTCTGTGATGATTCTACTTTAAAGGTCTTTTGTATCAAGTACAAATTAATGATGATCTTTTTTATGTTTACTGTTCAAAAAATTTTCTACTCCATTTTAAGCTTTACACAAATTTAAAACATGTGATAAAAAAAGAATATTGGCTTTCTTTAAGGATTCTTTCCTTGAGTTTTTGAACGTGATTGGCTAAACTGAGGGCATGAATATCGCTCTGTCGAGGAAGAGTATTATTTTCTGAGTATCGAATCTCGCTGCTAACAAATTCCACGGAATTTCAATAAATGGACATACCTGTAAATGTGTACTTTCCTCTCATTTGCAGTGTCACATTTAGTTTGAAACAAAAGTGTTATGTGATAAAATAGAAATATCAATGAGGCCATATTGTAAAAATTATGTTTCTATGAAACTAAACATTGTGAATTTTGTTAAGATAGATAGGCAATGTGTTAGAATCGGTGGCATTTTTCTCAGCCATAGATAAAGTGATGTTACATAATCTGTAAGAGAAATGTCTAAAGCTTCAAAATTATCAGTGCAACATTTGGAATTTTACTCCTATAGATTACTGTTCTGACAATAAAAACTACTTTTTTGGCCTAACATACCAGTTTTGAAAATCCTATGTTAGATTATCTCCCCTCTCAAATTTGTTTTAGCTTTTCTTGTACATTGTATTTATAATATGAGGTGCTAATATTTAGTGTGTACATTTTAAATACAGATACAAATTCAGTCTTTAATAAAAGCCTCTGTTCTGTGATAATTATAATTTTGGAATTTGAATCAAACCTTTTTCTTCTTTACCATTGTTGTGAATAATTCATAGAACACAGTTACTGAAAATATAAATGTTCCCCTTCAGTAAAGAGTCAGGCCAGCCTGTACATCTGTTCAGATTGACCAGTCACTCTATTACTGGCTGACCAACTTAAAATTATCTATTTCATATGACAAAAATCGATTCCAAGTTAACTTAACAAAGAGAGAAATTTTCAAACTTAAAAAAAAATGAATAATGAATTAATGCTTTTAATTTTTCATATGTAAGCGTTTAAAGACGTTAGTCATTTCTGTAATATTTTATACCATTTACACTTGTTAACATTGATTTAAGGTTTAAAAAACACTGCATCATCAGCACTTATAAAATGAAGAAAATGTATATAAACTTGCTATATTAGCAAATATGTATAGAAAATTTCCAGTTTTTTTTTTGTTCTCCATTATAAAACTTGTCTGCAATTTCTTATCATTCATTATCTGACATATATTAACACTGAATCAGAACTAGTTCCTATGATCAATCAAGAAACAATGTTAGGAGAGTTATGATGATAAATATTTTTCAGTGTTTTGCCCATTTTTTGCTTGTTTAATTTAATATGATGTGATTTGTATATTAATCCAGTTTTTGCTCACATTTTTTTTATATTGAGATATAAATCATGATAAGTCCATGACAAATTGACATCTTTAAGATTTTCTTGTACATTTTTGTAGTGCCATAATAGTTGCAGTTCTCTGTTCTGTTTGTACAGTAAAACAACCACCTTGTATCTAAATGTATGGTAAAAAATATGAATCCGAATTTGTTACGGTACTGATTTATAAGTAAGATACAACAAAAATAATGTTTAAGTTTCACTATCTTAATAATCCTTTACAGTCTTACTGCAACAGTCTTAATTAATTGTCTTAAAATCTAAGTACCTTTAACAATTGTTCTTCAGTGTTTTTTGCCCCCATTTCCCCATCAGCTAAGTGGGAAGTGTTATGTACAGCCATCTTTGAGCCATGATTGTGACACGGTTTCTGGGCAAAATATTGTAACATGATTTCTGGGCAAAATAGTTCCCTTGTAAAAAAGAATTTTGCAGATAATCTTTTAAACAAAGCAAATGTATACTTTGTGTCTACGTTTGTAAAATCCTTTCACTTCATTCACCTTTCAAAGGTTGTTGAGAAGTTTGATTAAGAGTCAATACTGATAATCCAGATTTTATATAAGTTTCTTGTAAATACTTACTTTTCTTTGTTTCATAGGTTAAGTTTGATTGCTATTGTTTATAATCTCACATTCCAGAGAATTTCATACTGTGAAGAAAACTGTACGAGCCGTGTCTTTGCTTTAAGTAAGATAATTATGTGATAAATTTGATATCAAAAAATTAATGTTCAAACTGTATCTTTAGTTTTATATCTTGTAAGCTAGCTGATGGAAGTTAGGGGATTCTTGTCTGTGCCTGAAATACTACATGGTCTTGGACATGGGCAATATGACACTTTTAATACAGTGTGACTAGTTGAAGATTATTCTTTGAGTATGCATTATTCTTTGAGTAGTTAATAGTTATAAAATGAAAATAAGCATACCCATTTTTACTGCATTTAAGTCTTAAACATTCCCATTCGCAGGTGATAAAGATATAGTATAGAAATTATCAAAGTGATGGATAATTGTTAACATGTTAAGAAATTACATATAATAATATTATATAGTAGCTTTGTATAAGATTTATTGACTGTGTAGTAAAGTTCCAAGCCAATGTTAATTTTCACATATATGATATAATGGTAAAAATTGATGCCATATTGTTGTTTAAATAGCATAGTAGAATATCTACTTTTCAATCTTTTTTTAAGTAGAAACAATATTTTTATATGTGCAGCTGTTGCAACTAAAGGGTAAAAAAAGACATTTAAAACTTGAAATAAAGTATTACAATAAATGATATGCACCAGTAATACAAATTGATAACTAAGAAAGATTAAAGGTTTATAGAGAAAAGGTTTTGTGGCGGCATTACAAAATGCTGACAATTTTACAAACTTTATTTGTGATTTGTTGATGTTTTTTTTACAATAATTAAGGGAACAAAACTCCATTATGTTTGAGCAAGTTAATAAATCTTGAGAAAACATTTTGTTAAATTTGATGATATTAAAATATCAGAGGACTTAGTTCTGACTAAAGCTTCACAAGTCACAAATGTTAATTGGTAAATTGTAGGATCTATTTAATTTTAAACAGAACTTATTTTGATTGACTTCAATGTCCTTCTTTTGTGAATTTATGATTCAAGTGATATTCAGACAATTGATTTGACATTAGCCCTTTTTGAATGGACAAGTTGAATGGACTTGTCCATTTTTCAATCTGAGCAAAACCATTTATTATTGTAGCGAAAATCTCAATATATTAAGTGACTGAATAATGAACAGTGCAGATCATGATCTTACAGCAGGGATATGCAAGGTGATCTTGGTCTGCACTGGTCTGATGGATACAATAGAATCTGCATAGACTAAGAGTTACATTTATTAATGGTGAAATGAAAGATAATATGAACATTGAACATTATTATTATTTCAGTAAATTTTATTATTATACATGTTTTCTAGCACATTCTGCCTACTCTAATTTATGCCAGATATAAATGGATGGATGTACTTCAATAATGGCAAAGTTGAGAAAAATGAGACATGGTTACATGTTGAAATTATATGTTTAAACATTGTTAATGTAAAGATATTTTCTTAAAACTAGCCAAGTATAGTCATTTTTTCGACAAGACAACTGTTTCATGCATAATAACTGAATGTGGCATTAACTATAGATATAAGTGTGTAGAAACACACATGTATATATATATTATTTTGTGACTTTTACTTCAAGTTCACATGCCCTGTTTAAATATTTGTGCTTCCTACAAATGCTTATTTCTTTCTCTATCTATCCTTTTTCTGAACATTTTGCTATGTATAATGTATTGTATTCCTAAGGTATATTGTGGGTAAAAACTTACCTTTCCAAAAAAAATTATATATATACAAAAAATAGAAAAATATTTATTTATTTAAAAAAAACCTCAGTCCTGTTTCAATAAATGTTACTATATTTAAAAAGGATTAGATGTCTACTCAGTTTAACAGTAAGTTACAAAGTTAAAATGCCAAATGTCTTATGTAACTATCAATTCCTTGATTAAAGACCACCCAAATATAAAAACTTGTCTTAAATATCCAACAGTTTAGCGTCCCTTTTAAGTCAGTTGTATTGCAAAATTACTGTAATTTCTTTATAGATAAACTGCCAAAACCACCTATCAGTAAACAGATCAATCTTTCACTATCTTTACATTGGTGTCTATGATATTAAGGTGTACTGTATTTTTACCTGCCAAAGGTCTCAAGATAACAATACTATACCCTTATATTTTGATGCAGACAGTAAGTTGGAGAATGAGAATGACACTGGCCATGTTGTATCGTTTAGAAATGCCGTTATAATACTTGAATGTAATCCATTTGTTGTTACCTATGATAAAATTTAAGTACACATTTGCTACATGTGCATTTTCTTTTTATCATAAGTGCTTTACAAAAATATGAGCTCAGAGGTTCATAGTGTTGTATGCAAGAATCTTATGTTTTCAGCAGTTACAAACCTGAATATCTGGCTCCAGTATAACTGTTTGAGGAGATAAAAAACCTATGCTGAGTTTCTGCTGACTTGTTACCCCAGATTCAGGTATTCAGGCCTGTGACTGATGTTGATTTGTTTTCTTGCATATATGTAACATATTGATAAAATGAATGATTGTTTGTAATGCTCTTGCCTTGACACAGCTGCTTATGTATACATAGACACAACTTGTGGATAATAGAAAAAGTGTAGTTTATTGACAGGTGGTTTTTAAAACAAGCAATTTTGTACTAAAAAATTTGTTTTCAATTTGAGTGGTTACATGAAGCCTAGTCTTTGAAAAGTATTTTTTTTAGATCTTCCCTTAAGTTTAAGGTGGGCACAATAGCAGTTTTGATTAATATTTCAATTACCCAATACCATGGCAGGGACCTTCTTTTATCTTTGTTAATTTGACAGACTTGAATTTTTAGAACAAGTAGCAAGGGTCTTATTTCTTTTATTACTAGTACAGTGTTAAAAATGAATTGTGAATGGAACTTAAATGTTGCAGGAATAAGTTGTGAATAGTTTTGAAACAGGACAACAAAAAAATCAAAGGAAACGCACTAAAAAAATCTGCTTGTTTCAGTCTGGTACACAAATACACCTATTTGTTTGTACCAGGCAGAAATGAACCAGAATAATTATCAATCTACAATAACTTTTTGCACTAATTCTTTTCTTTTTCTTGTTTCATTCATATATCTTTTTTCTGTATTTTCTGATATACTTTACTTCTTCAAAAGTGACCAGAATGATCAGTTCATTTGATTATGCTATAAGTATGGTGCCAATAAGGTTGCAAATCATTCTTTGAAGTACAGATGTTTTTCAATCCATTGTATAATCAAAGTTCAAACTTTGTTAAAGAGACATAAATTTTTATGTTTCATACAAAGCTTTACAATGTTATATGAGCATTATTTGATGAATTAAACTTATATAATGTCAATAAGTTTTGACTTGCATACACCATCAGTATAGAGCTGTGCCAGCGTGTACATCCCTATAGTACCACCAGACACTATATGATTACTGACTCAGTTTTCGAATCTTGAAAATGAAATCCTGAGTAATAAGACTGTTCCAAGGTCAAAGCAAAGTCCATAATATGTAACAGGTTTAATATGTTAGTTAAAAATAAGTGTTCTGAAGAATGTAAGTTTTAACTATGTAACATAATTCAACCATGTAATCTTATCAAATCCATGCCAGTAGCTTCTTGCATTATATTCAGTTTTATCTGCATATCCTTTCAAAATTGACAATCTGTGTTTTTCTACTCATTAATGGGGAAGTACATTTTATAAAATTTAATATGGAAAGATTGAGTGATATACAGTCAGGTCTGTACTGAAGACCATCTCCAAATATAGACAACCATGTGCAGAAAGACCAGTCATTGACAAACCTGTATTGATTAAATAGAATAAGATAACCTCCATATAAAGACCACTTATCTATAAAGGAAATGTTCAGTCTCTCCCTTGGATGACTGGCCTATACATACAGGTTTGACTGTAATTGTTTTAAGTTTCTATTGATAAGATTCTGACTGTTACATGTAGATTTACCACATCATGCTAGGTTGGGTGCTTTTGAAGAAGTGTAGTATGTCTTACATTATTTATTGGCCCGGGGAAATGTTTGGTTTGTTTGATTTCTTTTTTCATCTGGTGCTCATCATGTTTATAATTATACCAAGACATATCAAGTCGTGTTTCACTTAACAAAAAAGCGTAGTCAGCGTTTTGAAGTTTAATGGCTGTATAGTGTTTTGGGGATTAATTTGTGTAGTCTTTTTTTGTGTGTGTATTATTTTGAGAAATAATACCACATGTATTTAACAGTGTTTTATTATGATTGGAACATAAGGGAGAATGCTTGTGTCAACATTAAATGTTTTAAAAAATGAAAACAGCTCGTTACATTCTGTTGGAAGATCTATAGTCAAGAATGTTAAAATACAAAGCTTTCATCAATAAATCAAATTAAATTATTGTTGTGAAAGTATAAAGAAATTTTTTTTTTGAAATTTTATATTGGGTTTTTTAAATCATTGCCGTTTGGTCGTCACTACTAACATTAAAACATGGATAAAGTCAATATACTAAACAGTGTAAATGCTTTACCAGGATATGGAATGTTAAAAGTGATATGAAATAAAATGTCTCCTATCATATATTGTCTAGGTACCTTTCATAGGGAAGGCAGTGTTCTTAGGGTACATGTGACTGAAAATAATGCATAGATTGATATTTAACAAATCCATCAACTGACATTTGTAGTCTTTGTTTGACATGAACCTCAACTAAGATAATACAAGACCTATGTGCTATGCTCTAGTCGGTTGTACCCTTCTTCCATCAATCCCTGTGGAGTGCAAGGTCAAAGCAAGCCAAGTACTTTTCCAGCATTCCTAGCTGAATCCAGTAATTTTATCTTGGTTTATAGATAGTAAGGGTATTTCTAACTCACAGGCTGGGGACTTAATATCAGGGATTTCATCTTCTGAGACTTTTCTAGGTGTCTTTGAAAGTCCCACTAGTCTCCAGTGCTTGGGAAGCATGGGTTATAATTGACCAGTGCATTGTCACAAGCATGTGCTATATTTGTTATATACATATAGGTGTAAGGATTTGACCTGACACATATAGGGGAAGGTAAGGTCATGGAATAGCTCAGGTATATTTTATGGAATGTGATTTTTGTATGCTTGGAGGCTATTTGATTTGTTTTGCAATTATAATCTTTCTGAGGGTATAATTATACACACTGATTTAACAAGAAATGTTAAGTGAAAGGATTGTACATGGTTTTGGATATTTTAAGGGAAAAAAGTGAAACATGTCAAGTTTCAACAGCTTACAATCAGATGGAGCATATAATCAATTGTTCTTTTTCCCCTCCCTCCCCTGTCAAGACGTGCATCTTACTATTATATTTTTAAATAGAACAGACATTTCAGTTTGTTTTATTGAACATGCTTTTTTACTGGTGTTATCTCTTTTCTTGTTCAATTCTTCAAAGTGTTATACACTTCACTGTTGTTGCCTTTTTCTTCCTTATCAAAACAATGCTAATTACTAAGTGCTTTCCAAAAATATAATGTGTTATAACAGTTTATTTTTTGCCATTTTTTTCTCAGTTGACACACATGATGTTTATATAATATATTGTTTATCATGATCTTAATGACTTGTGCTCATGTCAGTGAAAATGTTTATATGGAGAGTAAATTTAGAGATTGATGCTTATACTTAGTGTATCAGAGAGATGTCATATAGAAACAGTATAAATGGGACACAATATGTTTTAATTTTTTGACAAATGACCAGGCATAGTTCTAGATGTAATACTGATAATATTGTATGTACTGTAGATGCTGTGTAACCGACATGAGATGTTGATTTAGTATTATATATTTTAGTAATATGGGCACATATTTGAATAGAGGTGCAATGTACCAGCTTGAACACCTTGACAAATTGACGATGTTAAACATCAGTGATATATGAAGATGGTATAATTTGACATCACGTAGACATGACACAACTTTAATAACATATAGATATAGTACAACCCGACATTGTTGTGAAAAGTTAAAACTAAAATAACATGAAAATATGGCACAATTTGACATTGTGTCCCAACATTGTTGTAAAAGGTTAAAACTAAAATAACATGAAAATATGGCACAATTTGACATTGTGTCCCAACATTGTTGTAAAAGGTTAAAACTAAAATAACATGAAAATATGGCACAATTTGACATTGTGTCCCAACATTGTTGTAAAAGGTTAAAACTAAAATAACATGAAAATATGGCACAATTTGACATTGTGTCCCAACATTGTTGTGAAAAGTTAAAACTAAAATAACATGAAAATATGGCACAATTTGACATTGTGTCCCAACATTGTTGTAAAAGGTTAAAACTAAAATAACATGAAAATATGGCACAATTTGACATTGTGTAGACATGACTCAATTTTGACATCTTTCAAATAGAAGATGGAATGCTGGTCAACTGTAGACACAATAATACCATGATGAAATACTAATACAGCTCTGGTTAGTATATACTGGACCATGTATCACTAGGGTGACATATACTTATAGTAAAAAAACTGAATTGCTGTGGTACCACTAAAGAGATCATACACTTGGTATAAAAGACATGGTATGGTTTATATAACAATACATGGCTTGATTAGAGTGAGGTATGGTAGACAGTAGGTATACACAAAATATCATTAAAACAAGATATACACATGATATGTCTAAAGTGAAGTGTGAAGGGTAATAGGTAACAGGTCACGATATTATTGAAGTAAAGTATTGACGTGACACAGAGTGAGGTATGACAGAGAAATGGTATTGACACAATGCCAGTATTGAAGCACAATCAAGATGTGAGGTGACTGAAGTGAGGTGTACGACTGTAACTGATTGTGGTCAAACCACCAACAAATTTATATGTGACTGAATGATAAAAGACGAATAATTGCTGTAAAGGTTAATTGATGGGGAAAATTCCAGGGAAATTCAGTTTGATTTTCTGCGGTTCTTTTTTTTTGTCTTTTTTTTTTCCCAAATATTACTTGATAATTATATAAATATATGTATATATTATGAAATGGGGACTTTGCATTTTTTCCCTCATTTTTGTATAAATTTTATTTTGAGAATGATTGTATAATGCACATAGTGAATATGAAATGAATGTGAATAAAGCTATGCTTCAGTTAAAGTATTCTTCTATACATTATCAAAACACCAAATAACAGGTAAAAACCACCTCTCATCTAATTTTGCCGAAATGTTTATTTTATAACATTTGCAACTGGAAATACTTCAGGTTTTGCTTGACATTGATTGTTTTTTTTTTTTAGCTTTTTCATTCTTTGAGTCCTATTAATTTCTGCTTAAGTTTTATGAATTACATAGTTGTCTATCGCAAGTAAATAAAAATGAGAAGAAATTTTACTGACTTTTTGCTGAAACGTTTTTCTATATTTATGTTCTAGTTTGGATTTTGGATTGATTGACTTAATTTCAATTGGGGAAAAAAATGTCATATTTCAGGGTAAGTGTTACTATAAAAGTAACTTGTTTTGCAAATAAAATGACTTGACCTTGACCTTATATACTGCTTTGAGGCTGACATTGTAAAAGTGAATCAACTGTTTTTCACCATAGACATAAATTGATTGAAGTTCTCATTGTGAAAAATGTCTTGTTTTTTTTTTAAACGAAAGACACAAGTTTTGCTGTACTAATGGCGTTGTATATTGATTTTTTGTGGTAAACAAATGGCTTGACCATGTTATGTTAGTGATAATGGCCGAGTTTTATTTTTATTTGCAGGAGGTCTCATTGTAAAAATGAATAATTCAACTTTTATTTATCATGTTAACTATACATTGACTGGATTTCACAATAAAATGAAATAATTTCTCTATGTTCAAATGACTTGTCATTATTTTATTGTGAAAAAAATGTATATCTCAGACAAAACTTTTTTTTTTGTTATCTCACAATTCTGACTTGTATATATCATATTTATAATGAAATATATTTATTGTTATTTTTTTGTTGTACATAGATTATTATTTACCTGTAACATTGGGATATGTTTTTTAATCTTTCTCTTTGGTAATACATGTACTTTTTTATTTATTCAAAATTCCTGGAATCAAATTGTTTAAAAATATATTATTGATTAGAAAAAATATTTAATTTTGATAACCAATGTTATCTCCATGTCTTTAATAACTTAAATACTCTCTGGTTTAGAGGATATTTCAGTGCTCTTTGGTTTAGAGATTATTTTTGTACCGTCTGCTGCTGTTTTGTTGAAGTAAGCATGGCAGGCCAGTTTTGATAACCTGGTCTCTTGTAGGTTAGTGCTATAAACATGTTATGTGCTTTGTAACAAATTTTGCAGAGGTATTTTTACTCTACAGTGACACTTTCACATATTTTGTTTGAAAAAAAAACAACAATATGCATGACAATATTTTGATGTGTATAAAAACAATGAAGTAGTTCTGTTGAATTGTTAATCATAAGTCATTTTTTCCTTTGGCACATGTAACCATAAGTTTAACCATCAAGTTTTCTTTAACAAATAAACTTGTCCTTTGTTGTGTTTCCATGACAACAAAACCAAATTTTTGTTACCTGCTTATTTTGATATATCAGAAAACAAAAAATATGCTACCATCCATACAGAGTGTGGTCAGATTGTACATATTTATACAGGCTGACCAGGCTCTATACTGGTGGCAAAGTTTTAATCAAGTTTGACTACAGCAGGGTTAAAGAAAATGGGAATACATTACACAAGTATTATGAACAAAAATATGTAACAACAATGATATTTATATACTCATATCTGAACTTGACAAATAAAAAAAATCTGATACATAAAATCAGACAATAAGATGCTAAGTATTTTATGTCATTTTATACATACAAGGCTGAAATGTTATTTTCTAGGAAAAGAAAGCCAGATACTGATAAAATCCAATCTGACAGAATGATCTCATTAAGAATCTGATTATAACCATGTTGGATAAAATTCTAATAAACTTATTTCATGTAGTTGGTAAAATTTAAAATTGTTTTCATTCTAAATTTCATTTTACTTTGTTTTCAATTATAGTTTTAGGATTTATACAAAGTATATAGATTTCTCTCTGATTTTTCTTCTTCTGTTTTAGCAAAAAACATCTAGATTTATAGTGGTTTATGTACAGGATTTTGCACTTTATTTTCAGTTTTGTTTTCTAGTCATTTTTGGGTTAGCATTTTATTGAGATAAATTCATGCATTATTTTGTCTTTAGTTTTAGCAAAGCCTGTTCTAAGTTTCGACTTTTTTCAAAGAAAACTGTCAATTATTGATTTGTTCAAATAATGAATTGATAGAAATTGACATTTTTTCAATCAATGACAAATTCTTTAACCTAGATATGTTCATTTTACTGATAAACTTATAAGTTTAACATAATATCCACACAAGAAATTGTTCAATTTTTCCATATCTATTTAAAACAAAACCTGGAATAACACTGTTTTATGTAATTGGTTTTATATGAAATGAGGAGATTTTGTTTGGAATGCATGCTATTGAGTTGTTTACATGTTTAATAAATGTGGTGTGTTTTTTATGTTAATCATATTTACTTTGCATGAACATTTGCTCAGTACATTTACATAGCTTACAAAGAAGGGTAACTGTATAATTAAATAAATGAGTTTTGTTGGTATGAATGTTGAATATAAGAGGAAAATGATGAAATTGAAAAGCTCAAATTCACAGAGTGTAGGAATGTAAATATGCTAGGCATATAAGCTGTGTAAATGTATTAATTAACTGGTCAGATATTCATGCATTGCTTGCCCCTCGTGTTTTAAGGATCAATGGACCAGCCCTACGGATTGTGAGATAGAAATCGTAATAAATACTGCTAGCATTGTCAAATGCAGACTAATAAACAGCATTGCAAATTTTATTTTCGAGTTTTTCTTATTCTTGTATCCCTTCTACACCCACCACATCACTATCGAACAATTTGTGCCGAACAATTACTGCCGCAAATTTGGACCTATCAATTGTTATACAGTTCATTCCTGTCCAAGTATAACCCCATTATATTATCCAAACATATCATTGAAATCTTGTATAATACATGTATTATCATTTTGTATGACAAATATTGTCAGAAATCCTAGTCTAATGACTGAGATACTGTGCTATATTTCAATATTTTGTCAGGATTCACTAATCCCAGTGTTTGACTGGGATATTGGTATTAATCTCGGATATATAACGACTGCAGCATTGGAATTATCTTTTTACGTATATGACTGAAAAATACTGTGATATTTATGATTACAAAGCAATAACTGCACTTATCTTAATATATGAATTAATTACTAGAAGTGACTAAAAAAATTGGCCCAATCTAAGTACAGTACATGAATATAACAAAAACATTGTTTATACCGTAAATACTGACACTTTACCCAGAATTATTAGATAATTGCTGGCACTTTTACCAGTATATGACTGATATTTTGCCCAACATTTGTCTGGGATAAAGACATATTTTTTTCACTGAATGACCGAAATATGCTTCCTATCAGAGTAAAATGTCTGAAATACTGGCATTTTTCCCAGTACAAAGCTGAATTCTGATATCCCAGTATATGACTGAAATACTGATAATTATATAAAAAAAAAAAAAAAAAACAGAAAAAAGTAACCAATGAACGAGCATCTGAATATGATATTTCTGTCGCTTTCCTCTTCTCTGCTGTCACAATAAGTTAACCCCAGCAAAAATGGGCCAATCAATGGACATGCTCTTGAGTGCGGTTAAGTTATACCTGCACTCCAGTTAATGCACTGTGCATGTATACGATTTAACTCTAACACATTTTCAACAAAAAGGTCCCCATGTCAGAATTATTGCTACGAGGGTATAGGGAATGTACTGTTTCAATAATTTTTATACATGTCAAAGCCTGGATTTATAAATAACCGTATGAAATCGCTTTCTTATTTGTTTACTTTATTCGCATGCCACATTCATTGTCTAATTTAAAACTCCGCCCATATCCATAACTTCATATTTGCCAGATACCACGTCAATACCTGTTAAATAAGTCAACTTATTTTCCACATACACCAGTCGTGTATGCAATATATTTCAAATATATTGGAACATTTGATTGTATAAGAAAGTGGGACAAACGGTAACATTGATTTAATTGCCAAAAATGCGGACATCAATTCAAAAGTTTACCGCGTTCTAAACTTTTAGTCTGGTTACGTCAAATTTTTACCTAATCGAGGTCGATAACAGTGTAAACAGTAGTCCAGTCGTGTTTTTATTTGTAAACAAGAAAAGAATGTTATGGTATTTTATGTCACTCATCATTGTTTACATGTTTCTGTATAATGATTTACGACTTGTATCCTTTCATTTGATATTCAAAGCTTATTTAATGTTTGTGAGAATTAAGTTAAGAAAATGATTAAAAGTTTTATGTTTTCGCGATAGGTAAAGTAGGGAAGTTGACGAGCGTTTTTTGTTAAATTATTCTAAAAAAGAAAGTAGATCTAATAATATTTTTCAACATCTAAGTAAATTTAATGTATCTGCTATTTTTTCAACATGAAACGCTTGGATTAGTAGAAAATATAACGTAAGTTACTAACCTGGGCTCTTAAACCGATTGACTATACGATACGGTAAGTGTAGGCTATCCGAATCTAAAGCAGTCCGAATCACTTCATTTAATTTCAATAAAAAGAAAATGACATGTTCCTAATGTTTCCTTGGACAGAAGAAAAAAACTAGCACCTGTGTGTACGGATTTTAGAATCTGTCCGCAGCTATTTTTAACTTTCTGATTTTACCCACTATTATTTCTTCAATATTTATGTTTCTCTACAAAATCACTCCGATTACTTCTATGGTTAGGGTTAGTTTTTTGGGTTAGATTTTAGAGGGTCCTAGGTTAGGATTAGGATGTTAAAATATGGATTTTGCTGCAGACACATTCTACAAGTGCTCCAATCAGTTTTTATAGTAGGTTCATTCCGTAATTGTTGTACATGTATATAATATATTTATAGTCTGATTTTATTGACCTGTCAATTATGAATACATAGAGGATATTCAAGTTTTTTCTATAAATACATGATTTATATTTTCATTGAGTGGTATGAAAATAAATATTTCATGAGTGGCGGTAGCCACGAGTGAAATATGGTAATTTTCATGCCACAAGATGAAAATAAATCATGTATTTATAGAAAAACTTGAATTTTCTGTTTATTATGTACATTTTTCTCTTTTTTGCAATAAAATTTGAAAAACTTTCCCTTAAATGTTGTGTACTGGTATAATTTAAAAGAAAGTAGTCCGGCAAGACACCAGTGAAAATACGGAAAATATGTTTCACTGCAGTGAAAAATAAATTTTTACAGTGAAAATACGGAAAATGAAAATACGCATTTTATTTCATCAATATTTCTCAATATTTCATTTATAAGTATATAATAAATTATAGCACTCATTTAAATATTCGATCCCACTTCGGTTGTGTCCGTTTATTTTACGAGAATTAATATGGAGTATATAAATAACGTTTGGAAAACTCTCACTATCTTAATAAAGATTCTCGTAACATCCGCATTAGCGCAGCGGGTTAAGTGATTACCTACTGCATGAGAGGTCTGAGGTTCGATCCCTTCTTTCGGCATTCTTTTTAGACTTATTCTTTCTTTATTTTTAAGATTTTTTTAATAAAATGGTCAAGCGCCTGCAAAATTGTCTACACGGATATGAAACACCTAAGAAACCCTGAATTGTCACATTTTGTATTGTATTTTACGGTACTGAAATTACATTTATTGATTTTAATCCGAATGAATTTTCAGAATTAATTCTATTATAACAAACAGTTATAATATAACAATGTTATATACAAAAGTACAGTATTTACAAAGAAAGTGCAAAAACATAATTATTAAAAACGGAACAACCATAACTTTAAAAATGTTGAAAATAGTTATGAATAAGAAAAAAAACCTGGACATATTCTGACTTGATCTTACAATACATTGGACATTCAGATAAAATACCCCCGTAGTGCACCCTATTGCGCTATAACGGTCAGTGTAACTTATTCATCGAAACTAGATAAGTTTAATCACATCTTACTGCGTACCTCTCACGGAATTTACCGAGCATTTATCGAATATTAATATATGCTGTGCATTGACCGTATAATTAGTATGGAATTGACAGGTTAATAAAACCAAACAATATAATATAGTACCATGTAATTAAACATCTCTTGCTGGTTCAAGGAACACTTGTGTTTTTTGTTGCCTTTTTATGACACCGAAACATACATGTACCCTGAACAACCAATATTCAAACAGTTAAGCTATTTTAAACCAATATTAAATGGTAGGGAAAATGATGCTTTAAATTTATTTTTGAATATATATTAAAGCATCTATCAATGTCTAGAACTGCAGGCTAGTATCACTTACAAATGATCTGTTTTACAGTCATCAATGATAAAAATTGAAAACAAATTATGATTCCCCTATTTAAAGTCTAATGAATATTGAGAGGTACATCACCTTAATAGTTATTAGATTGAGGGAAATGGTAACACTATGCAGCCTATTCTTTATAAAAAATCACTTAACCGGATTTTTTTTATCGCTATATTAATTACGTGACTATTATATAATTAATATACATGTAGTTAGATTAGGATAATTTTGCATTATTACACATAAAACAAACAGTTTCTTATTATTTTTTTGCTCTAAAAATACCTGACAAAACTATCAAGTTTGTCAATATAAAATGTGACTCTCAGCAATTCAGTCTTATATGACATCAGTGCCGCAGAATTTAGAATGTGTTCGAATTTAGGTAGTGATTGAAAAATGGTTGTTATGGGGAAACTATCAGCCAAAAATCACTATTTAAAATTTATTGTGGATGGCAATTCGCAGAATTCGAAAGATAAATTTTAATCAGTTAATTTAAGAATCTTGAAGATATTCCTGACCACTTTACGCTTTAGCTATCCATTTAAATGGTATGCTGCAATGGTGCACACAGCAGTATGGGTACCTAAAAGAATTAAATAAAAAAGCTCATATCTTATATGAACGAACTGCATTATTTCAAAAAATCGTATCTAGAATTTAAGAATTTAGTATTTGGTAATTCTAGTGTTGAAACTATTCCTATGTAATATTTATAGAAACGTTTTCTTTACAAACATTACGATTTATAGCCAATATATAAACGGATTACCAATTTTACCTAATAATTTTTGTTCAACATATCAATTGTCGCGTTTTCAAAAAGCGCCCGTGTTTACCCGGACGACTTGCAAATGCCTTACATATTTTTAGTGTCATTCTCTGGAATAATAATGATAAAAAAACTTCTGTAGACTAGATTATAGCATGTGTTTGAAGTATGTCAATTGTCAAATAAAACGGACTATTTCTTATTGTAGAAATTTTATTGTTATGGCAACATGCCTGACCACCACGACAATTTATTAAGTCAAAGAGACGATTCATACATCACTGAAAGTGACAACAGCTTCAAAAGGTTTGTAAAAAAAATGTTGTTTAAATATTGATATAGATTTAGTATTAATTGCCCTGCAAAAAATTTTGTTTAAATATTGATATAGATTTGCTATTGAGTATTTATTGCCCTGCTTTGCCTCGATATGGACAAACTTCTTCCTCTCTGTATACAATATTCACCCGCCAAAATGGGCGTTAACAGAAATATTGGCCAGAATGTTACCGGGACTATTGGGTCAAAGCGGCCTCTGTGCCTCTGTCGCCTTGAGATTCAAAGTCCCTGCTATTTCTCGACGTTAGGATAACGTTGTTAAAGTTAAATGCAATATAAACTGATACTTATTTGATCTTTATATGGATGGACATGTGTATATACTACTTTATATTTCATTGCATTATTGTTCTTGTTTTACATTACAATTAATTATAAACTACTTAATTTCAATATTTCTGTTTATCTGTTGATTGCCTCCTATATTCTTATACATGTACATGTATATACAACAGTAGCCCTAATTACTGGAACGATTTAGAATTAAGGTCACTGCTACATATTCTCTTCCTTGACTATCTTCCCATTTATAAAAATCTTTTTAGGGTAAGAATGTATTTCACCGTCATATTGTGGAAACCGACTGCAATCATCGCAGAAGCACCTTTTAATTTTTAACTAGCAGGTCCAATTATTGTCCAAGCATTTATTATCTGTGTTGGCAATACCATTAAAATTACCCTGGAATTTTACATGAGAGATATTCAGCGACGGTCTTTTTCATGGCATTTTAAATTTTCGTTAATTTTACAAAACTAAATACATGAAAAAAGAAATTCTAATATCTGGTTTGAATACGATAGGGAAGTAATATTTGTAAGGTTACCAATATGGAAAATCTTTTACATTACTAATTAGAACAATGTAGAAATCACATTTTCCCGACGAGTAAATTGGTATAGATTGATGTCAACCATGATATTTGTCTTTCAGTCATAACAGATTGAGTAACATCGATCATAGAAGAAGCCAGTATATACCAGACCAGTTTCACCCTAATCAAGCAGATTTTACTATCCATAAGGTATATTCCAGTTGCTTGTTCAATATGTTTTGTCTCGTTCAATATGTTTAAAACATTATATGTGCCACTGGCAGCCGGTACATGCCAGACTATCCAGCTGAGGGCGGAAATCAGGCCGAGTTATCGTTAAACTCTTGGAATTTTGACATTGTTGTCATGTATAGTGATCATGAATAACTGCATGTGCTGAAGAAAACACTTCCATCTTCATATAAAAGATAGCTTCAGTAAAATAATTTTTAATTGCAGAATTGCCAAATGTTATAAATTGCCTGACCCTTTGTTTTATTTGTTCATTTATTTAAAAGATTGGTTTTGTTTCAACTTATTCATATGTTGTATAGGACCCAAATCACAGTTTGTCTACAAGACATGATAATTCAGAAATACCAACTGCCAATCAGAAAAATAAACTCGACATGGCACGACCGTTTAGTTTAAACAAACCGCCCGTCAAAATGGACAATCCAAACACGTATCCACAAAACCAGAAAGAGGAAATAGGTGCACACTGGCCTCCTGTGTCCGTACCTTCTCCCAGAAGTAGCAAATCAGACAGAAAACGGCATGAAGAGATGTTAAGCAGAAGTAGTAGTACCAATAAATCACCACGACTCAGAAAACCAAGTACACCATCAACGACACAACATGCAAACCCAGTACAGCTACCATGTGGGACGACACATAGTAGCAGTAATGCAGGCACTCAGAATACACCTAGGTGATTATAACCATTTATATAGTTAAATTATTTCATCCTTCAGTTCTAATTATATTAGATCCCAAATATAAATTACAAAAACTATATTGCCTCCATGTAAATCCGTCATATCCAGCAATGTTTCACCTTATTTAACAAAGGCCTATAAAATTCTCTTTAAAATCATGCAGTTTTCTGAACTTACACCGTTTTTTATACTTCCCAAAATTTCTGCGATAATTCTTCACAAAATCTTTATTTCCGTAAACAATTACCCAAATCAAAGAAGGATATGACTAACATACATCGTTACATGTGTTCAGCTTTTATCCAGTTTTGTAAATAAACTACAAGAAAGTAGTAATATTGCACTGAAAATATAAAATTTATTCATTTTTTTTCGTAGCATGCTAAGTGATGGACCAGTTTGTCGAATCTGCCATGATGGTGATCGAATAGAGGTGCTTGTCTCCCCATGTTATTGCGCTGGTTCCGTTGGATTGTTGCACGTGTCTTGTCTACAGATGTGGCTCGGGTCCTCTAATAAAACGTCGTGTGAAATCTGCAACTTTAAATTCACACTGCAAAAACGGGCATGTCCGTTCTCACGGGTAACTATCATTTTCTATATTGGTCCGAAGTTTTCATAACCATTGAGTTGACCAAACGATTACATTGTGCTCATTGTAACATCGACGCTGATTGTTTTTTTTTATATATAAGACACGGAAACAAATCAAATAAACCGGGACCTTTTTAATGTACCGGCTACTGGACCATTTGAATATATATATGCAAAAACTGTCCCGGAAAGAAATCACCTGTATGTGAATAAAAATCACATATTTGTAGGATCTTACGGTGCTTATGTTACAGTTATTAATTTTTTTAACGTGCACACCAACATATTACTGTTGTGTTACTGCCAGAATTTACTAGAAATAATATCACTTAATACTTCTGTTACTGCTAACTTCACTTATACAACTTAAACAATGCTCAGCAGAAACATATTTGATTTGGTAACTGATGTTAGAGACCTTTACTTACGCCTTGTAAAGGTTGCTGACCCCAAATCTTCTACCAATGGATCTCATGGTTCAAGTTTCACTTGGAGCGTTTAATTCTTTCATATGAGTAACATATACGAGAGTGTTGCAAAAAGTTCTGTCAATGAGCTTGAATCTTTTAAACGCTTAGTATTTTCAAACTTATATTTATTAAAACCTTCAAATATTTACCTTTGTACCGAATCACATTATATAACCTTTGTACTTTCACCAAACTACAATTGAGCAGGTGCAGTATAAAGTCTTCATTTGTAAACCAGAAAAACAAAACTTAACAACATCACACTTATTTGAGAGGATCGACCGCTGGAAATCTTTTGTTTGGACGTTATTTTTATTGTAAAACTCATTTACATTCTTCAATACTGTGTTCTTAGGCGATTGAATAAATGTACCACTTAAAGAACTTTGCTTGTAACATCTTTTACTAACTTGAGGCTTAGACATGTACACCAAGATAATGTTACCTGTGTATAAGATATAAATAACTATCGAAACTTTGTATCTTTTAAAGAGAGAAAATTGTTCCCAGGTACATTTAAATTATTGCTTCTATTATTTGCCAATTAGCAATTGGGGAACCCGCCCAGCGCAAATCTTTCCAAAATGCAAATTAATTCTAAAAAAAAATTCACTGTCATCTGATATACCAGTACAATTTTCTTTTCTTGACAGAATCGCATCCTGTTCGGCAAAAACGTTGACCTTGCAACGGACATTGCTTATGGACCAGAGGCCTTCCAAAACGGGAATAATCTTAGACAAATAATGTTCGAACTATCAAGCATTAATCAGTCCCAAAAACTGCGAACATTGAATTAACCTGAAGTCAATATCTAGCACACCATGCTTTGAATAACCATCATTCCTTCAATACAGCTACGTCTTACTGTCAGTTTATATATGTTACAAGTAAACTTGCCAGTATATATGACGGCATGTACCTAATACATTTTGTGAAATATATTTTGCGGCCATTATAAAAGCAATGTGCGCGAAATAAACGGATATCATTATTGACTAAGGAAGCCCATTATTGACAGAACTGTTTGCATTTTTTGTGACTTTCATTTCAAAACACAGGCACTGAGTCTCTTTGATTTCAAATATTTTCTGTACAATGAAGTTAACTTAATTTTGAATATGTCGAAAATATATAATAATATGCATTATACACGTATTTCCTTTCAGTTTCTGGCAAATCCGGGTTCTGCTCGTGACAGACGGAATATGATATTGTACATGTTGAATATATTTCTGGTAACACCGTTGATAATCACCATGGCGGGAGCACTGTGTTATCATGGCAGTAAAGTATTTTTTGACAATTTGATAAAGGCCAAGTGCATCTCTCTGATTAAGCCAGCTTTTTTGTTGTAATAAATAGAGTATGGTCATGTATTCATAGCTAGTGCATTGATAACGTTTTTATGTTGGAAAATGTTCTCATGTTTGGATATATCAGCAGTAACATGATTTTTAATTTGTATAGCTATGTCTACAAACCAAATCCATTATATCACATTTATTGGATATTCAACTATGGTAATTATCCACTTATTCGTCAGTTGCATTATGTATTTATTTCGTGTTAACTACATTAATCTTATTTGTAAATTGCATTTCATGCAATACAATGTATATCATGTTCGGCATTGGTGATATAATTATTTTACATTTACAGATAAAATTCTGTCGGACAGACCTGTGGAGAGATACGCTGTTATAAGCTTAGGTGTTGCTTTAGTATTATCCTACAGCTTGGCTGCTATGGTATGTTATATTGCTACTTTATCATTTACCCTCATTTTGATAACGAATTAGCTTCTCGTTAAAGTTGAATAATCATATCATATGAAAGATATTATAACGCCTTCTGCGTTTAACCATTGATGTACAGAACTACATATGTATTTGAAATCAGTTTTTACTGCAAAAAGGCAGAGACAGTTCTGATATTTAAAAATTCATCTCGTATGTAAGACCGCATTGTTAGTAAACAAAGTCATTGGTGTTTAATCCGAATTTTAATCTTTAAAGTGATCAGCAACAAAGTGACAATTCAATCATACAAAACATTCAAAAACATCAACAAGAAATTCGTCATAAGTTATATAGAATATACATTGTAAAAGATCCCATATCATTGCGTTCACTTCTGGTTTACCATCATTGTAGTTCTCCGTGAGGCAGATTTGTTGGTTGTACAAAGATTGGAAGATGTTCCACCAAGAAGTTATATTATTATGTACTCCAAGTGACAGACCAAAACAAGATACTGATAATGTAAAAGTAAATATCATCATTTTCTGTTTATTATTTACTGTTGTTTTTAAATGACCGGCTACTATCCTAAATAGCGTAAAGGAATAATCAATCTAACAAGGGGAACTTGTTTATGTCATATAATAATAATGGCATATCTGAGTGTTTAAAGTGCAGTGCATGTGAACGGACGGCCGTCATAAATCAACGATTGAGCGTGCATTGTTTCGATTAATAATTGCATTTTATGTAAAAATATATACTAATATTGACAATACATGTACTTAGCGTTCAGAAACAGGCGTATTCTTAATTATTACTACTAATAAATGTATTTGTATTAATGATATTTTTAAAAAAGAAAAACGACAAATCAAACAACAGCAGCAACACAATAGAACAAAACAAAATTAAATCAGTTAAACGAGACTGCTCGCGGACTATTGATCGCGGAGATACAGTCATAAATGAACCTTTATTTAATTAAGCTGCTATGCACAAATCTTGGAATCAAAGTAATATGGTAGCGACAGTTGCAAATCGCGCCATGTTCGTTGCTTTGACGTCTATATGTTTAAATAAATCACAATGAATTGAAAACACCATAATTGCCACCATATACTTTGGTGTTTATCTGGTACATTGCAGGGACAAAGTGCAACTCAAATATCAGGTAGTGTCGGTTCTCGGTCGACATTGGGAAGCATCAAACTGCAAAAAATTAAGGTGAGTGTAACAGGTCGTATGGCAAGGTACAAATTACGACAGTATCAAGGAGCATCTGCAACACCGACAACAACAACAACAGCACAGAATACAAAAGGACCTCAGAGAACATCAGACTTTTCCAGCGATCATAGTCACAAAAACAGAATGCATAGTCGTTCCAGACATTCAATGTCACCAATAAATCAC
Source organism: Ruditapes philippinarum (assembly GCF_026571515.1). Lineage (NCBI taxonomy): Eukaryota > Metazoa > Mollusca > Bivalvia > Venerida > Veneridae > Ruditapes > Ruditapes philippinarum. The sequence continues at coordinate 196,999 of NW_026854271.1, forward strand.
AAGAAAATACCGGATCAAAATAGTCATTTCCAGCGTCAACCAAGTGAACCTCGTTCAAGAAGGAGTTACAGTGGAGAAAAAACAAACACATCAAAAGATGGGAGCTATCTCCGTTGTAATACTGGAGAGCATGTTGGGGAGCATACTGGAGAGCATGCTGTAGAGCATACTGGAGAGCATGCTGGAGTTTCACATTTAGGTCATCAGAGTGATAGACATCGTCGGCATTCTAGTCAATATAGTTCAGTACCTACTTGCAATAAAGATAGTCATCACCAGACACCTCTTAGAAGGTTAGATGAATCTGCAGAAAGAAGATTTTATAAAGGGGAAGAGGACAGTGGTGCAAGAAATTTACCAAAAGGATCAAGAATAACGACAGACCCTCCTGCATATATTGATGGGAACAGAAATGCAGGACGATTAGAAAAAGCCGACTTAAAACTAATGCACACACGAGATGCAGATAAAATATTCAGTCGTGGAGGAAGCCCGTCTGACGATGACAGCTTGCATATGAATTTACCGTACGACGATTTCGTAACGAAATGGATCAATGATCAAAAGAACATACTAGGCACAAAGAACAAACAGTTAATAGAACATCGAGATGCTAGAGTAATGTGCCAATCAAACGCTCGTGAAGAAGTTTTATGTGAAGCTGTTCAGTCTAATTCTGAAGTTTTTGAAAAATGTAACACTCCTGGCCCAATACAAAACACTGTCACAGCTATAGAACATGAAGAAGCTTGTAGTTCCAACCAACTGTCTGACACTTTAAAGCGGGCCAGGAGTTGCATTGAAAAGTCAGACTTTACAGTCAGTGCACCTGTCCCGTTAACAACTCATGCGTCTTATACGACATATTCAGCGTACACTGGCCATATTGAAGTAGATTCTGATGATCCAAATAATATAAAAACCAAGTTCTCGAAAAAGTACAAGACTTGAAATTGTCTAGAAATACCTAGAATTTTTCTGTTGTTAATAAGATAACTTGCCAGCGCCTCTGGTAGTTGAAATGAAATTAAATGTTGTTTTATTTTAGTTCAAATGAACATACGCCAAATATTGTTGCTTATTAAATGTTGTTTTATTTTAGTTCAAATGAACATACGCCAAATATTGTTGTTTATTTATCTTGATTGTTGTTCTTCGTTATTGAAGTTTTCAATTATTAAATCTCGTTTTTTGTATGTCATTACATATATGTATGCTTTGAAACTGTGTTCCTTTTATTATTTCTTTGCTGTTTTTCTTACGTCTATTAAATACCTACATACACATTTTAATCTGATTGATACTTTAAATTCCAATAAATATCACAATTACCGGAAAGGAAAGAAGGCTGAAAATGTAACGGTAATATGGGGGAATGAAAGCTGAAAACAGGAACGGAAGTAAAATTCATTTAATAGAAGTTGAGATATTTTATCCCAGCCGGAAACGGAGGTACATAGCTCAGTACATCTTTCTCTGTTTAGACGTTCGTCCCCACGGCGTCCTCTTAAAACTATTTCAGTCAGAAACCTTAAATTTATAGCTGGTCACATATGTCATTGAAAAGAAGATCGGTGCTAAAACAATTATAACCCTCTTTTGTGAAACTTTGGATTCATTTTTTTTCCTCATTATAACTTCTCAGGTAAATAGATCTAATCTCAAGGAGGAAAATTGCAGTGTACACGAACAATAGCCATGTTGCATAATTGTCTTTTAAACTAAAAGGTCCATTATGCCCCAGAAATGCTTTTGTTTACATTTCTCAAAAGCTTTTTATTTTTGATGCACTTTTATAGTTTCTAAAATGTAACTCATTGAACCATCTTTTTCTTCTTTTAAATTAGTTCTGTAATAGTGATTAGAAGGCAAAATACTACTTTGTTAACATTTTGATATTTTCTTGACAAATATCTTTACATTTGGCGCTAATTTCGTCATGTTAGCGTCTAACGTGCTCTCAAACTATTTTTAAACGTTATAAAACTCATGCTATAGCCCTTTCCAAAGAAGTAAAAAATTAACCGTTTTTGAGGCTTAATGTGCCTTTAACTTTATTATCGGGCAAAACTCATATACAGGTAACAAAGGTACTAACTTAGGCAACGTGCCAGGTCTACGAACCATAACTATATTCGCATAATTTTTGAGTTACAGTCTTTTGTATTGATTCATTTTCAATTTAAGTCCAGTGTTATACTGAAAATAATTTTAAACCGCTGAAATAATCTTATTATGGAGAAACAAACTGTTGCAGAAACATAACTCTCTTACATTTAATTTTTCATCTGGGGCGATATACCACTGATAGATCCCATTAAGGAAAGAACCATAATTTGTTTTGCAAAACTTTATAGTTATTGCCCTTTGTATATATTTTCAGTCAACTTGTAGTTAAATAGAGGATATTAAATGAGCGTAAGTTTGATAACGAGTAAATATGGACAATACTTAGCCACAAACTTAACAAAATACGGTCAGCTAACCTCAAATATTTATCTATGAAAAAGGATACAAAATGGAGTCATCCCCCCACACACAACCCACTTAACCTACCCTCAGTGAAAAGACAATTCAAAATAAAATGTTGTGTTCTCTATTTTAAGCTGAATTATAAAATTATATTATGCGAGCCTTTTGCGAGCATAATATTATTTTATTCAACGAGTTCAATAAATTCAGTAGTGAACTTACACGAATTTAATATTCTATTTATCACATACCCAAAATAAAGACTGTTTTAAGTGAAATAGAGTCATTTTTCATTGATGCACCTATAGTACAACGCTAACATTTACATGTAGATGTTTGTTTAACGCCGATGACGTCACGTCAAAATATATGCACGGCCGTGCAATACCGTTTTTACGGAGTCGCAAAATCGGCACGAGTATGTGATCAATTTCATTATGATGTATCAAGAACTATAATGATGTACACGTTTAAAAATTGTAAGCAATGATCGCATTAGTGATTCCAAGATCTCTTATGTAAAATCTTTAATTAATCCATATGTGATACGATGTACATGTATATATCACAATCAACCTAATAAGTTAATGACGAGAATAAAGATCAACAAGACAAAGGCAATCACAAATGATATATGATCACAAATGTTATTTCAAATGACAAATCACACATGATATTTGAAGTTCTAATAGATTGAATGTAGATCTAACTGTATTTAAAAAATTAAGCATAAACATACTGTTGTTACACTTGAAACTTAAGATTGTAATCTGTATCATATTAACGTACATTTACAAATGAATGACCAAATGAAATTAAAAATGTCAATTTAAATAATATTATATTTTAAAAGGATGTCATTTGGCTTAACACTCTTTTTTTTTATCATAACGCTGGTATGATGTACAAAATACTAAACGCCTCAATTTACTCACTGGTCTATCTTTGCAACTGTTAACAATCCTGTATCGTCGGGGATCAAAGTTTCTTTATAATGTTTGTTGACATGCAGCATGAATAAAAACAAGTGTATATTAAATAGCTTTAAAACGTTAACTTTAATGAGTTAAGGCTGCTGTTTTTTCATCAAAGATGTTTTATTGTAGGCTTATAGTTTACTTTAGTATGTAATGAATTAAAAAAATATATCTGAATTTCCTTTAATCTTAGTGTTCTTCAACATGGGACTGAGTTATAACAGGCCGGCTATGGTACGGCAATGTACGGCGAATATTATATCCCGTATTGGTTGCAAAATGTGCAAATAACTTCCGCTTTCGGTTTCGTTTTAAACCTTCATTGTAAATGATGGTTCTTCAGTTAACGTCTAATTTGTTGCTGTTCCACAGTTGTCACCTACAGATCGTCAACTGGTAGGTAAACTTTAACATATTGTACATTTCTGTTACACACTGATGCCAATGGTTCCATTTTTTATTCGCCTTTTACTGTTCGAATTTTTCGAATGCCTATGTCTATGACAAATATGGATTTCCCAAGGAAACAGCTGGTTTCGTTTTCATAAATGAAGTTAAAATATTTAGGAAATACACTAGCAAAGTTTGTTTTGATTAATAGTTCTTGAAATCAATGATATACCATGAACATTTAATGATAATATAGCTATTAAACAGTTAACATTTTAACTTTCAACACTTTAGTAGAAGGAATAAACACTGATAAAAGTTCTCCTGCTCCAGTTAATGTTTGCCAACTTTGTTTTAATCTTATATATTCTATATTGAATCTTGATACCATATTCCCAGTTGCAGTCCAGAAACCTAAGTTGTATTATTGAAAGCATTACAATCTGAAATATATACATTAGCTTATATTTTATTTTATTTGGGTTCATCACAAAGTTTTTTCAGATTTAATTGACCTGTCTGTTTGCATACAAATGATACAGTACCTTTTGAATCCACCTGAAGAATACACAAGAAACAATTTTTTTAGTCTTCATCTCTATATAAATCTTAAAGTACACAGATAGGAATGGCTTGAACAATTGCACTAAAAATTGTTAAACAAAACTTGGCCAGGTCTTATAATACTGTAAAAGGGTAATTGCTTAAATGTTAATTAACTCATTTTGCACTTTTTTGTTTCTCTTTTTGTTTTGCGTTTCAGGCATAATTGCCTTAAGTAAATTATAAATAAAAGATAGGCACTGTTAATTGATTGATTGATTGTTTTATCAATCAATCAATCAATCAATCAATCAATCAATCAATCAATTCAGCAATCAATCCTTTCTGTCCTGTTTGATTGATTATTATTTTTTATATTTCTCTATTAATTATAGAATCAATCAATCAATCAATCAATCAGCCAGCCAGCTTGCCAGCCAATAAATGATTAACCTTTAGAGTCTTAATCCATAGTCTCAACTTAAAATGTCACTATATACATGTACTACATGTAATTAGATAGCTTTAAAGTGAATTAAAAGTCATCTGAAAAAAAGATTTTATTATACCTTATACTGAACTATATATAAGGTACTTTTTTACAATACATGCATGTACATTTTTAAAAACCAAAATGGAGTTATATTTGTGTAACATATAAAAAATATGTGAAACTGATTATTATGGTAGAATTCTTATTTTTTTATGATTTATATTACTTGTTTAAACAGGAAACCAAAGCTTCTGAACTAACCATGCCTTTGATCATATTTACTTATTAAATTCAGATTCTTTATTAGATTTTGTATAAAGCAGATTCTAAAATATAAATCAAGTGTTAATAAAACTTGTACAAATTGTTTTTGTAGGCTTTTACTATTGATCTAGAAGACAATGGGTGTAGAACAGTCAAAGAGTAAGCAAAAGAAAGGGCTCCAACGATCAGAAGGTTTGTATTTTTACTTATTCATTTGTTTCTATATCTCTTGGAAAAGGAATGACAAGAATGCAGACCTATGCCAACAAAATAATATCAAACTGAGCTAGCATTGTTATGTGTACAATTGTCTTATATGATGGGTCGTATATTCAAGCCTGTGGTCACTCTGTGAGCTGGACAAAATTTCTCCATGACCACAGATCTCAGACATTGAGGCTAATGATAATTTATCTCTCACTGCTGATTTAGATATCAGTAGTTGCAGAGAAATCATTAATTGCTGGTCAGATATGACCAAAAATGTGAATAAATTAGAGTAAAAAAACCCAGACAAGCAAACAAAACTGCTACAAATATTTTATGTGTTCATGCAGCAACACATATTTTACTGTTGCAAATAATTTGCTTTGTTCTGCTACATGTATTAGACTCTATGTGTTTACAGATTTATCACTTTGTACTACTTATAATAGATACTTATTATAATAAGTATTTTGTTTTGTTTACCACAACTTAATTTCAGTAAATACAGGCCACCATGGGTTTCATATTCCCTGATACAATGGTCTTGCTTTTTAGCTCACCTGAGTACAATGTCCTCAAATGGCCAATTGTCCATCGTCCGTCCGCACTCACAGGACAGTAATTATGTGGCTAGAGGGACAATAGGTAACTGTTCTTTCTCTTTGATGTCATTAATTCCTTAATGCTTTTATGTGGCTCTTTTCTTTTGTGTGGCTCTAAAGAACAATAGAGAGAACAATAGAGTAGCCACATTATTACTCTCCTGTTAGAACGGACGTTCTTGCGTCAACAAATTCTTTAAACAACTTCTCCTCCTGAACCACATGGCAACATTATGTTGAAACTTTGCAGGAAAGTTTTTCAAAGAATTAAATTCCATGAAAAACTCTGGTTGCCATGGCAACCAAAAGATTTTTTCCAAAAATCTTAAAAAATCTTCTTGTATAAAAACGAAAGAGCTAGAACTTAGATATTTGGCATGAAACATTTTCTAGTGGACGTCTGCCAAGTTTTTTCAAATAAAAGCCCTTGGCCCCGCCCCAGGAGTCATTGATTTTCCTAATAATGTATAGAGTAAAAACCTTAAAAAATCTTCTTGTGAAAATCTAAAAGAGGTAGAGCTTAGATATTTGGCATGAAACATCTTCTAATAGATGTCTACCAAGTTTGTTCAAATAAAATCCCTAGGGTCAAAATTGACCCCGCCCCAGGGGGTCATTGATTTTCCTTATATGTATATAGTAAAAACTTTAAAAAATCTTCTTGTGACAATCCAAAAGCACTATAGATAAGATATTTAGCATGAAACATCTTCTAGTGGAAATCTACCAAGTTTGTTCAAATAAATGCCCTAGGGTCAAAATTGGCCCCGCCCCAGGGGTCATTGATTAACCTTATGTATTTAGTAAAAACTAAAAAAAATCTTGTGACAATCCAAAAGAGCAAGAGCTTAGATATTTGGCATAGAAAATCTTGTAGTGGATGTCTACCAAGTTTGTTCAAATAAAAACCTTACGGTCAAAACTGCCCTCGCCCCAGGGGTCATTGATTTTGCTAAAATGTATATAGTAAAAACCAAAAAAGGTAGAGCTTAGATATTTGGCATGAAACATTTTCTAGTGGATGTCTCCTAAGTTTGTTCAAATAAAACCCCATAGGGTCAAAATTGACTCACCCTCTAGGGGTCATTGATTTATAGTGAGAACTTAAAAAAATCTTCTTGTGACAATCCAAAATCGCCATTAATAGATATTTGGCATGAAACATCTTCTAGTGGATGTCTACCAAGTTTATTCAAATAAAAGCCATAGGGTCAAAATTGACCCCACCACATAATTTTCCTTATATTATATACAGTCATGTATATAGTAAAAACTTAAAAAGATATTCTTGTGAAAATCCTAAAGACCTAAAGCTTAGATATTTGGCATGAAACATGTTCTAGTGTATGTCTACCATGTTTGTTGAAATAAAACCCCTGGGGTCAAAATTAGCCCCGCACCAGGGGATCGAGGTGGACAGTTAAATCTGCATCCAGGTCAAATGTTTGTTTTCCCTCTCTTTTTCTATCATCTTTTTATTAGCTCACCTCTCACTTAGTGACATGCTGAACTATTTAATAAAATGGCTGACAGAAATTAGAAAACAACAATATCTAAACATCATCTTAATCACTGGTACAGTTTTGAAATAATTTTACACTAATATAGGTGCGGCTGTGTTTGAAAATAATTTTACATCTAGTATGAGGTTACCAGATAATGCATCAATTTTTACTGCCGAAGCAAAAGCTATCGATTTAGCATTGTCATACATAGCACAGCATACCCACGATAAATTTGTGATATTTTCTGATTTGCTTTCTGTTTTAATATCCATTAAAAATAAAAAATCTGACAATATCATGGTAAAGAAACTTCTTTTACGATTTCATGATATACTAAAAACAAAATATGTTAAATTATATTGGATTCCAAGTCATGTAGGAATACGAGGAAATGGAAAAGTAGATGCTTTAGCTAAACAATCATTAAATTTTCAAAAAACTGACTTATTGTTACCTGCTTGTGATTTTAGACCGGCTATAAATAAACTCTTATCATCTGAATGGAAAGCAAATTGGGACAATGCCGTTTTTAATAAACTTCACGATATAAACCCATCTCTTGATGTGTCACCATCTCTATCTCTGTCAAACCGCCATGATCAAACAGTTCTTCTTCGATGCCGAATTGGACACACTAAAATTACCCACTCTTATCTCCTCACAAATGACAATGCCCCTTTCTGTGTAGGTTGTAATGAAAATTTTACTGTCAAGCATTTTCTTCTTGAATGTCATGATTTTTCACAGGCCCATAATAGATTTTATTCTGTAAATTCACTCAAAGAACTTTTTAATACAATTCCATCAAAAAACATAATTGATTATTTGAAAGAGATAAACTTGTATTCTAGGATCTAATTGGCTCATTTCTATTGTCATTTACAATGTTTTACATAACATTTTAAGCCTATTATAGCATTCAGCACGATATGGCCAGTTATGGCCAGTAAAAATCCAAACAAACAAACAAACAAAACACAAATATTTCCTTGGTGGATGTGTACAAATTTTTTTCAGATTTAGCTGTCCTTTGTTTTTAAATTGTGCTTCTGGGGTGAAAAGGGTTTCACCTTTTGACCTATTTCACAGGTGAGCGATCCAGGGCCCTCTGGGCCCTTTTGTTTCTGCTACTGTTAATTTAACTGTGTGGTGCTGTGAGTATTTCACTGTTTATTGTTTTTTAGCTCACCAGTGTCACAAAGTGACATGGTGAGCTTTTGTGATCGCTTTCTTTCTGGCATCAGTCAGGCGTCCGTTCGTAAACTTTTACTTTAAACAACATCTCCTCATAATCCACTAAGCTAATTCATTGAAACTTCACAGGAATGTTCCTTTGGTGGTCAACTTTAAAAATTGTTCAAAAAATTGAATTCCATGCAGAACTCTGGTTGCCATGGCAACTGAAAGAAAAAACTTTAAAAAAAACTTCTTTTAAAAATCAAAAGAGTGAGAGCTTAGATATTTTGCATGAAACATTGTCTAGTCAATGTCTACCAAGTTTGTTCAAATAAAATTCCTGGGGTCAAAACTGGCCCCGCCCAAGGGGTCATTGATATTCCTTATATGTATATTGTAAAAACTTAAAAAATCTTCTTTTAAAAAACCAAGATAGCTAGAGCTTAGGAATTAGGCATGATACATCGTCTAGTCAGTGTCTAGCAAGTTTGTTTAAATAAAATCCCAGGGGTCAAAATTGGCCCGGCCCCGGGGAGGTCATATATATTCCTTATATGTAAATAGTAAACACTTAAAAAATCTTCTTTTAAAAATCTCAAAGAGCTAGAGCTTAGATATTAAGCATGAAACATCCTCTAATGGGTGTCAACCAAGTTTGTTCAAATTAAAGCCCTTGGGTCAAAATTGGCCCTGTCCCTGGGGGTCATATATATTCCTTATATATATGTATTTAGTAAAAACTTAAAAAATCTTCTTTTAAAATCCCAAAGAGCTAGAGCTAAAATATTAAGCATGAAACATCTTCTAATTGGTGTGTACCAAGTTTGTTCAAATAAAAGCCCTTGGGTCAAAATTGGCCCCGCCCGGGGTGGGGTCATTGTTTTTCAATATATGTGTATAGTAAAACTTAAAAAATCTTTTAATGGGTTTCTACTAAGTTTGTTCAAATAAAAGCCGTTGGGTTAAAACTGGCCCTGCCCCGGGGGCCTATATACAGGTGAGCGGTTTCAGGGCCGTCATGGTCCTCTTGTTATTGCTTTGTTCTGCATTAGGTATTTTCTTTGTGATTCAAGTATTATATTTAATTGTTTCCAGAGAAAAATCATGATGTAAGGCAGATACATAATCCTGCTCTTATCTTGTGTGAAGGAACTCCTGTGGATGGTGAATCTGAAAGCTTTAGGCTTGAAGAACAGAACACTAATGAAGATGAAGAGAATGAAATTGAAGAGGAAGCTGAGAATGTTATGACAGGTCTTCCAGGAGAGACAACTCCAATATTTGGTGCCAATACTCGTAATGACCAGCAAGATCAAAAAGAAACAGATAATGTACGAGAAAATATAGAAAGCACTATAGAAAAGGTTAAAGGTTTTCATGAAGATATGAACAAAATACAAGGTCAGTTTCAAGAAGAAACTGAAATACCCTCAGATTGTGACAATCCTAAGGTTTCTAAAGCAGAAGCATGTACATGTAACTTGAAACATGTTAATGATGTACACCTAAAATCTTCAAATGATAATGAAACTGAAAAAAGAAGGGTATGTAATAAGGACCTTTGGGATGTTGGTCGTCTTGTTCCAGATTACTATAAAGAGCTAGGTGGTTGTCAATCAGATAAGGATAAAGAAAAAGACAAAATAGATTGTGCACTCAGTCAAGACGAGTCAGTAGGTACGCGAAAGGTTCTACAAGAAATAAAAGTAGCAAGAGAAAACTTTGAGCAGCCCCTGCGTTTTGATTTGAATGGAAAGTTTAAAAAGAAGGTGACATCTGAAAATGAGGATAATAGATGTCATTATGATGTGGATGATGAAAAGTTTCCTCATGAATCCATTGTAAAATCTATATTTACAAATGTTATTTTCTTACCAGACAAAAGTAAGGGTGCTTCCCCAAAAAGATATGGCCCGAAAAGACTTGGTAGTATCTATGATGGTATTTCAGAAGATGACAATGTTGATGATAACAGTAGTGAATGTACTGCTGATGATAAAAGTGCTGAGAACATTCCAATACCGCAGGAAACTGAGAATGTGACTGACACAAACATTTTGGAAACTGTTGCAGAAGGAGAAATTAAAACAGACATTATAAAAACACCAGTGGCAAAGAAGGAAATATTATTTGATGAATTCATAAAAGACAAGTCAAAAGTGAATAATGTGAACACAAAGACAGTTGATGGAAAGAAAGAAGAAGCTATAATAGATCAAGTAAATGGTACAGAAAATTTGTTGTTTGTAGAGGATCACTTTGGACTTTATACAGGAGCTATGGCAGAGGGAATATCAAAAGAGTTTAAGGATGAGCGAGCATGGAAACAAAATGAAAATCAGCTTGGGCATACTGTACCAACACATATGAAAGATAGAGACAAAAATGACAATGTAAGTCTTGATGATGGTAATGCATGTACAGTTTCTCATGATGTAAGACAGCAGTCAAGTTTTGAAAGAAGAGACAATATTGATAAACTACAAGTTTTGGGCACTGAAAACAACACTAACTGTCAGTCACTAAATTTGCCAACTTCAAAATTTGAACACAAACATGAAATGAAGCCATGTAAATCCAAAGAAAAAGAGTCAGAAAATTTAAATGACACACTCCAAGATCAGGAGGAAGTTGATATATGTAAGAATTGTAAACAACCAAGAGACTTATGCCCTTGCTTGTTTCCAGGCATGAACACCGTGATGACTATATTATTTGACTATCAAAAGAAACCAGCTTTAAGTTACTTGAGGTACCTAAAAATAAATGAAAAAGAAATCAATTGGCCTATTTTAAAAAGTGCTCAAGCCATTTTCATAAAAGGGATTAAATCACATAATACTGAAATATCAGAGGACAATCGTGTTGCATTTAGATTTGACTTGCCTTCTAGTAAAGGTTTCTTTGGACCAGATCAAATACAAGAGAGAACAGAAGAAGATCTTAAACTGGATGTAGTGTGTGATGATAATTCAAGTATGAGCTTACTGAAATCTATTGAAAGTACATTTAGTATTGACATTTCTGGATTGAAGCTAACAGGCAGTATTGGCTCTTACAAAAATATTATGGTGAATGATTTTGATGAATGTAGCGATGCTGATGATGAGTTTAGTGAAGGTGATGACGAGAATTATGATTGTGATAGAAGCCAATGTAAAGATAATTCAGCTAGTGAAGAAAGTGAAAACATTGTAAAAGTTAATACATATGCTGTTGATAAAGGAAATAAAACATATTATGGAAAAACTCAAGGAAATATAACTGAAAATGAACTAGAAAGTCCAGCAGCTGATAAAGAATCTGGTTTTGAAAATGATCACTACATAGAGAAAGAATTAAAATTTGTGCATGGGCAACAAGGAAGTAATTGTGATGGTTTTGAGAAAGATAACTGTTTGCATTTGGGAAGTAAATTGAACATGCAAAGGTATGCACAAGATATCGGGAAAAATTATAACATAAAAGTTGATACCCATGGAAAGTTTGATCACTGTGAACAGTTTGAACAGTTACACAAAGTGATTAGCAAAGAAGGTTTGAATTCTTCAAATAAATGTGATATGAATGGTCAGGAAAAGGAAGACAAAATTGATTTAGTATTAGTAGAACATGCAGGAGAAAGAAATTTTGAATCTTTCAACAATGAAAATGTACCAAATGTTCTGGAAGGTTCTGACGTTAGTAATTTGGAAGGTTCTGACTTGGTCACAAATAAAAAAAGTATAGCTTTAATTGAGGGTGAAGTTAAATGTGATATTAAAAGTGATGAGTGTGAACTAAATGTTGGAGAGGATGTAATAAAGACATGTAGAAATAAAATGAATGAAGGTGCAATAAGGAGAAAGAAAGTCAATGAAGCTTATGATAAAGTTAAAAACGTGAGGTTATGTATTGAGGAAGATAATGATGAAGATGTAGCATTTCAATCAAATGAAGGAAATGAATGCTCATCCACAGTTTCAACTTCTGTGGTTAGAAGTACAGGAAACAAAGTTACAGGAAAAAGTTGCAAGGAAATATCCAGAAGTCTAAAAATAGAAAGTGAGAACAAACAGGAAGATAATGACAATGTTATATTTAGACAGAATGAACACAGATTTTCTTTAGAAAATGATACAGTAGTAGAGTCTTCAGAATATCAGGATCCATTTTTATTTGCTGATAAAGTTGAAAATCTAAACTCTCTGTCCTCAGAAGTATCTGTTGATTCTGTGGAAAATACTAAGTGTGAGACATCAATAGAAGCAGAAGCTGGAGCTTGTGTTTTGTCAGGACATGTAAATGATGAAATAGTTGATTGTGATAAAAATACTTCTGATTTTAAGATGAACAAAGGTATGAAAATGCACTCGACAAGTGGGTTTAAGAGGAAACAGACTAAAATTGAAGAAGATAACAGAAATGTTGATATTCATAGTGATGATGAAGAAGAAGAGGATTTGACTGAAGGTAAATTAGTTACTAAAGTAAAAGAGGAAAAGCAGTTTGGAAAACAAAGAGAAAATTTAGATATAATTGGGAAAGAAGAGGAGAGAATGGTCATACCTACTCCTGATGGATCTGGGAATATTACAGTCATAAAAAGGCGGGGTATAGGAGGGTTAAGGATGCTTGATGGAGATTTACCTTCTTTCCTTTCTTCCGGAAACATTGGATCTTTGTGTACTGAAATGAAAGTCCCAGGAAATTTAGTAGGGGAATTCTTGTCTTCATCTGATGTAGATTTTTCATTACCACCAGATGAGTTTATGAAACAGTTGCAGAAAAGAAATCCAGGAATGATTGGCCATTTGATGTCTCGTATGAATGAACGACCAAAGTATACACCAAGAAGACATCTTGATAGGCGCCCTCGACGACCAGAAACAGCCAAGTCTGATTTTGCAACCAGTTTTTATGACAGTTACAACAGAAATGTGGACATTTCTCAATTAGATAACCAACCAGGCTCATCTAGTCAAAGTACTGGATCAATTCAAATCCAAGCTAATGATTCAAATGCTGAAAGTAGAAGAAGAGGTAGCCTTGAAAGGATAATGGGAGAAAGGTAGGAATTTTTTGGCAATGATAATATTAATCTCTATTACATTACACAAATATTAAAGGTTTTTATTGCATGCTTTTCAATAGACAGTGAAATTATATAACCATATTATTTTCACAAGAGCCAGACTATGAATGATTGTGGATGTAAAGAATTTATAATAAGTAAATTGAAATATTGTCAGAAATACGCTTTGTCGTGATAAAATGTCTTGATTAAAGGAAGCAGATATACACTTATCATGTTAAAAATGTAACAAAATTCATGAAATTTTACAGGATTCTTCAACAAGAACAGAAAGAGCATGTCATTTTGTGGCAAATATTGTAAAAGTGACATAAAACCACTAAAATAGAAAAAAATCCTTTGTTTTGTATGCATACAAGTCATGTAATACCTGAAATGGGCCAAACTGGATTTTAATTTCAGCTGGATTCAGGGGCTCAGAACTGAATTTTTTATTGACTTGATTTGATTAATGTTAAGAAATATTAAACAATTCATATTTATTTATGCAACCTGGTGCTTAATGTATACATGTATTGCACAGTGTTATTATTTAATTCCTGTAAGGAATGAAATACAATACTGGTAAATATAACATTAAACATCATTTTGATCATTGACATATCTTTCTAAAGTTGATTCAGAAATCACGTAGAATATGTTGTCAGGTCACTTGCGAATGAAATTGGTAATTACAATGTACTTGTTACCAGTAATACTTACTTACTTGTAACTTATCCAGGAAAACTAATTAGGTGTATTGACTGCCAAGATAATGACCTAAAATGTGTTTTTAGTGGGAAAAAACAACAACAGCCTTTTTTATATAGTAAACCAACAGAATTGTTAGAGAAATTTTGAAATGTTTCATGTGGTGAAAATATTTGTAAATATTTCATAAATATTTTCCTGTCTTTCAAGATTTTGGTTTTTTTCCTCAACCAGTATAGTATTTATAACAATATTAAACAAGCTGTCAAATAAGGATATTTAAAATGTTTCCTCCTTTCTTAGTTAATCTGTAATTCTATTATTTCTAAACATATTATATTTCTTAACACAGACAGTGTTAAGATGTACAATTTTTACATAATATTAACATGTCAGGTAAAATATCACTAGTAAATGATAATAGTACTGAGGAAACAAAATTGCAGTTCAGTTGATATTTTTTTCCATAAAATAGAGGTAGAATATACTATGGACTGTTCCTAATGGCGAAAAAAAGTTCCAGATTGATTTCTCAGTGATTGCTTTAATTAAGACTGTTTAATATCTGCTTTTCATTTTTATACACCCATTGAAAAAAAACAAACAAAAAAACACATGATAAATTGGGATCTGGTGACTGGGAGCGTGCAGTTGAAAATTTTTAGAGTTTTTTGGCGTCTGGGCATCTTCTAGCTTTAATAGAAGTATATCTGGATCCCAGTTTTAAGTATAACTAAGACACAAAGTTTCACCACCATCAAGACATAGTTGTAGCCAGCATATCAAAGTTCAATGTAACACTTAGATTATACCATGTATGTATTATGTAATATGTGTATGGCCTGGTGGCCTGATGATACCATAAACTTTTTAGCTCACCTGTCATAAAGTGACACAGTGAGCTTTTGTGATCGCTTTTCGTCCGGTGTCCGTCCATCCTGCGTCCGGCAGTCCATCTGTAAACTTTTACTTTAAACGACATCTCCTCATAAACCTCTTAGCCAATTTCATCCAAACTTCACAGAAATGTTTCTTTGGTAGTCAACTTTAAAAATTGATCAAAGAATTCAATTCCAAGCAGAATTCTGGTTGCCATGGCAAGCGGAAGAAAGAACTTAAAATATCTTCTTTTAGAAAAGGGAAAGAGCTAACGCTTAAATATTTGGCATGAAAACATCATCTAGCAGTGTCTACCAAATTTGTACAAATAAAAGCCTTGGGGAAAAAAATTGGCCCCTCCCAAGGGGGTCTTTGATTTTCCTTATTTGTATAAATTATAGTAAAAATTAAAAAAATATTCTTATTAAAAACCCAAAGAGCTAGAGTTTAGATACTAAGCATGAAATATCTTCTAGTGAGTGTCTACCAAGTTTGTTCAAATAAAAGCCCTGGGGACAAAATTGGCCCCTCCCAGTGGGAGGGGGGGGGCATTGTTTTTCCATATATGTATAATAGTAAAAACTGAAAAAAATCTTCTTTTAAAAACCCCAAAGAGCTCGACTTTAAATATGTAGCATGAAACATCTTCTAATGGGTGACTACCAAGTTTGTTTAAATAATAGCCCCTGGTTTAAAATTGGCCTTCTAGCAGGGGCCTATATACAGGTGAGCGATTTCAGGGCTATTATGGCCCTCTTGTTGAATTTTAAGATTAAATGGTAAATTCTTGTGCTATACATGTAATTCAATACATTCAAAGTTTAATTGATTTTAGTATCAAAATACAATTACACAGTATAAAGAGATTGGTCAGACTCAGAACAGACTTGCAGGCTGGCCTGGCTATATTTTGACAGCAAAGGCTAATCACTTTAGGCTTCAGCAGGTTAAGAGTTTAAAACCAATCTAACTAATTTGTTCCTCTTACAGTTGTATCCCACAATAACTTGTTATTAGTTTTGAACAAAAATTTATACTTCAGAAAAATGTAGGCATAATTTGCTGATTATTTTGTTATATTGTATCACTGTTACTCTAGGATTGTACAAGATCTTGAGTCAAGAAGCATGGCAACATCATCCTCTAGCACAAATGTATCTATACAAAGTTCAAGGTCGGGAAGCCCTGTCAACTTTGATAGCAGTAGTGATGAAACTGTCACAGAAGTCAAGCTCAACGATATGTGGAACCCCATTCTTCAAGAAGAGAAAAATAATTGTAAATAAATAATATGTTTTTTAGGGGTATGTTTTTGTTACCTCAGTCCTCACTCATGGTGTTTATAATTTTTAAACCTGTAGCAAAGTTTAGATCATAAAACTTCCCCAAAATCTTAGCTGGATGGCAAGACTTGGACACTATTATTCCAATACAAAACCACAGCTGAGTGAGGGGATAAACAGAAAAAGCTCAGCTCATTTTGCCCACTGACAATTGCTTAATGTCTATGGTAGATTGGTAGGGGAATGTTGTGGTTACAATTGACTGGTAGGTAAGGCAAACTGATTTGATTGTTCGATTTTAGTATTCATGCCTGAGATAGTACAAGTTGGTGTATCTGAGGTACCAACAATAAAGCAGTAAGTTAAATTGCTATTTGACATTATTTGGTGGGACATAATAAGAAAACCTTCAGAGAGAGAAACAAATTGATGATTAAAAGCTAAATAGTTAATCTTCAATATTGTTAGATATACATGTAAAACATTATAAGCTGTCAGTAAAGCATTTATTTTATACATATTATATACTGTGAGTCATAAATGAATAAAAAGTACATGGTTGGGAAAGATGTTTTTTATCTGCAAAATAATTTAAATACATGTACTAGAGAAACATACTACCATTCATATTTTTCATTTTAGTCATATTTTCCATTTTTGTTTCATTAACATTTTTTTTTAGGAAGACTATACGTTGAAAGCTAAGAAAAGCATAGGTTTTATTGATCTGATTATATATATTTGCTTCATTGAAAATTATTATGTGTATTATTCTGTTTTGAAGAGTTTTGTTTATTTTTATTTTTGTTTGTTTTCTTTTAGGTCTTCAAGTTACTAGGATACCAGAAAGTTATAGATGCACAGTTTTATGTGTAGATGTATCTGAAAGTATGCAAGGATTGCCATGGCAACAAGTTAAACAATTTATTCCAGAATTTTTATCAGGTATCTTTCTATATTGTACAGTTTTACTACTAATATTGTCATTTAAATTATTCACTTTGCTAATGACCCCTGTTGATTTTCAAGTCATAAGGTCATAAATCATGGTCACTAACACAGTTAAATCTTTTTCTTATCAATTACTTGAGAAGGAATAAACCAAGGTTTGTTACTCTTAGTAGGGACATTGCCCTCGTCTAGTAGTTGTTCTCATATGATTCTTAAGTTTCTAGATCCAAGGTCATGGTCAAGCAACACTGTCATTGTCTTATCATTTACTGAAAAATTAATAAGTCCTAGCTGGCAAAACTGTGTAGGGATATTTTCTCATGGCCATTAAGTAGCTTCTATTGATTTTGAGATCATTTTGTCATAAGTCAAGGTCACAGTGCAATTTAGAGGAAAACTTTTGACCATTGATTAACTTGAGAAAAATATGGCTTGATTTGTTAAACTTAGTAGGGACATTGCCAATGGCAGGCAGATGATTCGTGTTGTGCTTTAGGTCAAAGTGACACTCAACGTTTTTGTTTTACATGTGCAACAACTAATTTTAATGAAATTAAATAGTTATAAGACTATTGTAATATTTATAACATATTAAAATAAAACGGTTTACCTTTATATAATATGAACATGTACTTATAATATAAATACACCACTGTGACAGGCAAATGAAATAAGGCAATAGTGTACTGTGGACATATTTCTAGTTATTGTTGTTATGTAGGGCTTGAGGAGAAGAAACAGAGTGAGAATATAGAGGAGTTTGTTGCCATGGTAACATTTGGATACAAGACAAAAATTGTGACACACCCTGCAAAACATTATACCCAGCTTCATAAAGACTTCAGTAAGTCTGCAGAAAATTATCAGTGATTTGATCAAATATTTTTTTCAAATAGACTATTTGATGTAAAACTTTATTACATGGAAATTTCAATACAATGTTATTTATGAAAAATTTTGTTTTTCTTGTAAAATCTTCCATTTAGTTTAAATAGCTTGATTGTGAAGAAGGCTTTATGCTTATTTGAACTACTTTCCATACCACCTCCTCGAACTCACCACTTCTGGTTTCATAACACAGATACATGGTCATGACTCTAGTAGGGCTCAAACCCATGATCCCTGGGTTGAGAGGTGGACACCTTAATCACTAGGCCACCGCTCCACTTAAATCTTCTTTCATGTAAATTCAAGTGCACACATTATCATGTAAAATTAAACTTCTTTGCAGAAAGTATTAACTTTAGTGATGTAAATACCATACTTATGGAGGTATTAAATGTGTGAAATTTTAAGCTTATAATCTTTTGGTCATCTGTTTCAGAATCTTTAAAACCAGAAGGGAATTCACCATTGTTGCCAGGAATTGCTCTTTCTTTGCTTATCCAGACAGTACGTAGAGGTGAGTGTCATATACTAGTACAGTCAATACCAGTTCTGTTAGTGCTAGCAGCAGAAATGACATGTCTTTGACACAAGTATAAAGCTAGATCAGCTGTTTATCCATGCAACTTGACAAGAGTACATTACTTTTAAAACCATATCTAATTGATCACTTGTTAATATGTTTTATTTTCAAAGTCTAATCTACATCAATCTATGTTCTTAAATATAGTAGTGTTTGGTGTGTTGAAATTCTATCATATTGATATGATAAAACAAATTTTCCTATTAAATTTAACGGAAACAATTTTTCCTATTTAATTTTAAGTGACATTATGCTAATTTTTTATTGTCAAGTTTAGCTTATATTTCAAAATATTGACTGTTATAATATTAATTTGCAATTTTAGAATTAGGCCAGCGTTACTGCAAGCTACATGACATCATAGTTCATCATCGTATAATTCTACTATCGGATGGTCGACCATCGCCCATGTCACTAGTGTGTACATCAGACGACATTCCTGATCTGGTTCAACAAGAAGCTTGTCAGGAAGTGGAGTCCAGTCTACAAGAGTGGAAGCTTTCATCACAATATACACATATAGACTGTGTACCCGTTGGATCTAATCCTAATTTGGTAACTTACTTGAATAGTAATATAGTTTAACTCTTATCATGCTTTATTTATGTAATGAATTTGCCTTATTTGAACTTGAAACAGGCTTATCAATGTTTAAGAGATTTCAATATTAATATACAAAATTTGAGTTACCAACATTATAGACCTTGACAAACCTGCACAGGCTGTTCTAGCTCTCCATATATACCGTGGCTAAAGCAAATTACTTTCGATTCCAGCCAAATAAAGGGAAGGCCATATTTAACTACTGTTGATGGTTTGCAGTTAGATAGAAAGATTGATTGAACCGAGATATTGTTGTAGAAGAAAAAGTACCTGAGCTGCGTAACATTAAACTTTAAGGAACTGTTAAAAATTCAGAGTTTCAAAAGCCTTAAAACATAAAATGTAAAATTGTTACATAGATCAGTTGGTGTACTTAAAATGGATAAATATGTAAACGATAAGAATATATACTATGAATTAAATAGATCAATTTTTATGCCCCCGCCATGTAATGGCCGGGGCATATAGTGTTACCCTGTTCCGTCATTCCGTCCTTCCGTCCTTCCGTCCTTCCGTCCTTCCATCCTTCCGTCCTTCCGTCCTTCCGTCATTCTGTCATTCCGTCATCATCAGTTTCCGTTCATTATCTTAAGAACGGTTGCACACATTCAACTCAAATTTGACATATGGATATGTTATGAGAAAATACAGGTCAAGTTCGAATTTGGTCATGGTTCGATGATTTTTGGCAGAGTTATGCCCCTTTTACTTTGAAAATAATATGAAATTTCAGTTTCCGTTCATTATCTCCCCAACAGTACAACACATTCAACTCAAACTTGACATATGGATATGTCATGAGAAAATACAGGTCAAGTTCGAATTTGGTCATGGTTTGATGATTTTTGGCAGAGTTATGCCCCTTTTACTTTGAAAATAATATGAAATTTTCAGTTTCCGTTCATTATCTCCCCAATGGTACAACACATTCAACTCAAACTTGACATATGGATATGTCATGAGAAAATACAGGTCAAGTTCGAATTTGGTCATGGTTTGATGATTTTTGGCAGAGTTATGCCCCTTTTACTTTGAAAATAATATGAAATTTTCAGTTTCCGTTTATTATCTCCCCAATGGTACAACACATTCAACTCAAATTTGACATATGGATATGTTTTTGAAATGCCCAGGCCAAGTTCGAATTTGGTCATGGTTCAATGATTTTTGGCAGAGTAAAGCCCCTTTCACTTTGAAAATAATATGAAATTTACAGTTTCTGTTCATTATCTACCCAATAGTGTTAAATATTCAACTTAAATTTGACATATGGATATGTCAAAGGAATGGGCAGATCAAGTTGGAATTTGGTCATGGTTTGATGATTTTTGGCAGAGTTATGTCCCTTTCACTTTGAAAATAATATAGATACATCTTAGGAATAAGCAGTTTAAGTTTGAATTTGGTCGTGGTTTTGAACTTTCAGTTTCAGCACTCATACTTTTAGCCATTATTTTGGCTACAAATATGCAATATGCTATTTTTAAAAGTTCAAGACTGAATTATTTCAGTGCCTTGAACATTGTATGAAAATGGTTTGTGTTAACATTGAAAAGTTTTAAGGGCTTTGAACTTAAAATGAAAAGAATAATTAATGCACCATCTGAAATTTTGGCTGCGTGCGGGGGCATCCGTGGCATGATGACACATTTCTAGTTTTTGTGAATACCAGCCTTATTTGAGTTGAAAGCATAGAACACTATTTGTTTGTTGCTTTATTTTGTACAATACAAATGATTTCTTAATGTATTTTGGAAATCAGAATGAGTGAATGAACTGAAATTTTGCACACAAGTTATTTATGTCTAGACTTACATCAAATGGTAAACGAATCATAAAAGAAGATATCCAGTCCATTCTTGTCAAAAACAAAAAAACAATCAAACTCAGTTTAAATGTTAAAACCTGCTCCTTAGTTAAGTCTGAAAAAAGTGAGTATCAGTTGAACTCGGAAAATGATATTTGAAAAAGTATGGAATGCCTTGCCTAATCCTTGATGTTATTTAAATTAATACATCCAGAGCTATTACTTGCCATATTTGTCTGATTTTTGTACAATTATAATCCCTGTAAAACAATTGTCTTTATGACCATGATTTAGTAAAATCTTGTCACACATAAGAGCTTTCATTTACATATCAATAATATTTGTACTTTAAAAAAAGTACAGATTTGGCAGAATTTATGTTAACTTATCATAGTGTAGTGTAATTAATTATTCAAAATATAAATTATATGAAATTTTGTATTTCAATATTGAAATGATTTTGTTTTGCAATTATTTAAAGGATATGCTGGAAACTATATGCAGGGTTACAAATGGACGACTGGTCAAACCTTCAGATGTGCGAGACTTAGTTAATAGTACACATAATCATGTATGTACATAATTATTAGTTAATTATTTTTCCGTGTTTACTATTTTGTGTTTATGAAATGGACCAATACAGATTTGTAAAATTCAAGAATTTTGATTCAGCATGTAATTGAAATGTTTGGGGTGGGGGATGGGGGGGGGGGGGGTAGAGAAATTGTCCAGAATAAAATATTACAGGTTATCCATATTGTTCTGTATTTATTATCTACTTTACATATTTCATTGAAATATTTTCACTTTGGTCATTTCTTACAAGACATAGTGTAGCTGTAAATCAAGTTTCAACTTACCTGAACACTTAAATGTTTTAGATTTTGTTAGGTGGCTAGAGACTTTGTCTGTACCAGTCCTTGTATTTTATTTTCTTGACTATCATCTTACTTTATGCTTGGAGAATAACCATAATTTACTTCTGTATAAAGATTGGAGTTATCCTGTATTGGCCTCTGTATATTTTCACATAAGTTATTGCCCCCTTGTGGCAGAGGGGTTTGCCTTTCAGGGCTGAGGCAACAGAATTGCAGCCATTGTTTATCCTTGCATGATCAAAAGAGTCAACTTAATGGGTTCAAATTACTGGAGCATCTCTTAGCTCCAGCAGGTGCTTCCATTTCATTAGAGATATAATATAAAATAACAAATTCACTTATTTACTAAACATGTAATTATGTCTTTGTTAAAATTATATATTTCATATTTTGTAGTATATAGCAGCACAGATCTCTAAACAGATGTTCCAAGGAAAGGTTGATTCATTTGATGAGCATATTTTTAAGTCCCTGGTTCTATCACTTCACCCGTCTACATCACCTACTGATATGGTAAGTTCCAGTCTGATTATTTGAAGAATATTTGGGCTATTCTCTCACCCTTTGTTGTAAATTTAAGTTTTGCTTGTGGCATTGAATATGTACACTTGAAACAAATGATTGAAATAAGTGATCTTGAGTTTATACATATGACTTAACGAGTTGATGAAACTGAACCCTGTTATTAGTGAAGTTAGTATTATCACCGTGTATATCCAGTAACGCAGGAATGTGCAAATAACACAGGAATTGTGCAAAGAAACGCAGAATTGTGCAATTTAGTGGCTAAAACGATCCCCGCAATAAGTAAATGGACCAATATTTTTTATTGTACACCAAATTGGAAGAAATGAATTAGAGCATACGGTTGCTAAGACACTATACTTTAAACCTCATCAAAAATATTTCCATGAAAATGATTATTTTTCAAGATCATTTGTGAAAATAACAACCTGACTAGGGTATTAATGGCGATTTTTAGTTTCGTTGATATATTTAAATACAATAACGCGCATGTTTTATTGTTACTTTATAATTTTTATATTCGGTGTAACCCAAGAAATTTTCCAATCTACTTGTGTCATATTACACTAAATGTAGCAGATAAAACGTAATTGAGACCTTTTTTTATGATGTAACGCCAAATGCGTGAATGAAGCAGTAAAGCAATGGCGGTTATCTCATTAAAAGTAGCTAAATCATATTTTACCAGCTTCCTTCTATTGATATATGACACTTAGTTTGACAAATGTCTTAGGTATGAAGAATATGAAAAAATAATGTTTTATATGTGTTGAATGTACATATTTATTTGACGAAACTCAAAAGTAACCTTCAAAACAGTAATCAGGTTGTCTTTCTCACAAATGATCTAAAAAAGTGAACATATTCCTGAAAAAATTGTAATACTGGTTAAAGTATAATGTCGAAGCAGCCTATGCACTAATTCATTTCTTTAATTTTGATTTAGAATAAAATATTTTGGTTCGTTTACTTACTATGTTATTCATTTTGGCAATAGCATTGCACAGAATCGGGGTTACTTTTACATTATTTGCACATTCCTGCGTTACTGGATATGCACAGTGATTATATGTATTTGATTTCTGTATTTTCATTACGTGATATACTGATTACTATGCCCATTTTGAGTGAGATATAGTCAATAATTGTTTTTACCAGGTATTCTGAAAGAAAATACTGAATTTTATATTGATGAATGTTGTTAGGCAGTTTAGTAGGTAGCTAAACAGCAAGTGCTTAGGATGCTGCAAGCAATTTCTTCTGTGCACAACTACATTTCTTAAGGGATTTTAACCAAAACCTTCACAGAAGTATTGTTATGAAGTGCTTCAGCACATGTTGTAAGAATTTGTGCTTTGATCATTTGAAACTACATGTACATATATAGAGAAATATTCTTCTGTGCACAATTCCTCATACATTTCTCAAGGAAATTCAGCTAGACTTTCACAGAATCATTGTCACCAAGTGCTATATGGGTCATATTATTGTAGATTTGTGTCTTAATCATATTTGACCTAGTTATGTGCAAACTACCTTTGGTTAAAATACAATAATATGAAGACAGACCGTCAGCTGGTCTTTGTTGTTGTATCTGTAATTGTTATATTTCTGTTTTATTTCTGATGTACTGATTGGTCAAATAAGTGCATCACACATGGGCTTAGACTAAATTATGATAATTTTAGGCGGAGATGGTAAATAAGGCGGAAGAAGCACAGGCACGGTTATTGGCGAAACAGGCAGACAGTTCAGACAACATGAGCAATGTTAGCGAGGAGGATGATCATTTTGAACCATCAGATTTACTGGATTTACCTAAAATTGGCACAAGAGTGGTCCCAGGTCCGGACATTACAGGCAGACTGTTACAGTTACAAGTGAGGAAAGGGACTGTAACAGGACATAGTCGCAAACATAGAGGTACTATAATATAAATATGTTAATGTTTGACACAATGTAATATTATTATATAATGTTTTATTTTTGGTCTGATGTGTAAATAGTGGTGTGGCCTAGTACATGTAGCTAAAAAGTAAGACTTGCAATGTAAGGATTGCTGGCTACATGGGTTTAAACATAAGTATATTGATATTGATAATTTCAGTTTTCATTATTATAAGAATAATTATCATTTTGATGATAATGTTTTATGTTTTATATATTTTAGGAAAGGTGTTTGTAAAGTGGGATAATGGAGTAAATTTATTGTGTAATTGTGGATATCACTTCAAGTTTGAGGTGCTTACAGCAGACGACACAGATCAGCATAATATTGATGATAAAATAGAAGTGGGATGTAAAGTAAGAAGAGGTAAGTCAGATAAAAAACAAACTTTGATATATTTAAACAAGGATGTTTTTCCATTTTTGTTTTTCAAGTTTATTTTCTTCAAATTTTCAAAAGTAGAAAGTGTGCAAATTAGCTTTGACCAAGATTTGACACATTATCTTCAAAACAATGTAAATGGTCATCGATGTTGAGAAATTTGTCAAAAAGTTATGGCATTAAACACTTTCCATTTGTTTGACTATATAAACTTAATTTCAATGAAACTGCACAGGAGACTGTTACTTGTTCATGCGCCATGTGCGGAATGACACCTTAGGGCATATTTAAAGATTAAAAATCTGTGGAAAAGTAGTAGAATGTATAATAAATATTCCTAGGTTGTCTTATAATTTATCAAATAATTAAATTAAATAATATCCTGTTGATTGTTTGCACTTACATCCATCAATGTTGTATTAATTTAATCAAATTAGTTTGGGGATATCTTAGAAGCAAAGACTTGTCTGCCTCTCAATCTAGAACTTGGGTTCAAGCCTAATTAATTTGATCATGACAATATTTCCTCATAATTATAATACTAGTATTGGTAAGTCCAGTTTAAGATAGCCTGAATGTGTTAAATGTAAGTTGACTACATGAACTTGTTTTTTACTATTTCAATGTAAGTTGAAACACATTGTTTCTCAGTCAAGCTTAAAAAGATATTCTAAAACTGAATACATTTTGAATTTCATGTAAAAATCTTTAACCTTTACCATGCAAGAAACAAAGATTTTTGTTAGAGTTATGGCCTTTAATGATTTTTATTTACGCTTTGTGCGGACTACTTATCATAATGACTACTAATTCAGTTTAAATGAAACATTACATGAATGATTGATACCTCAAATACTTGCACATATTAAATGGGTTTTCCAGTTGAATGATTTTGGCTAAGTTATGGCCCTTGAATAAAAAAAGACATTTTAATGATTTTTGTGTCTCCTGCTACATGGTAGCTGCAACATGCAATTGGCTATCATCAGGCGACACATGTGATCACTGATGGCTCAAAAATGTTGTATTTTGAATATTGAAATCTCTCAAACTTGTAATGTACTATTTTCTAAGAAACAAAACAAAACAAAACTAGAACTGTGTCCAAAGGACACAGATGCCCCCACTGACAACATATATATGGTACATAGTGAAAAAATCAACAAAGGGCCATAATTCTATTAAATTTGGTTGCAGCAAAAATTCCTTCCTTTACTACCATCTACACATTAAGGTTGTTCATCCCTGGAAGTTGAAGCAAAATCTGCCATCCGGTTTAAGAGGAGTTGCGTTCACAAAATTTCTACATAGTATATAGTGAAAAAATCAACAAAGGGCCATAATTCTGTTAAATTTGGTCACAGCGAAAAATTCCTTCCTTTACTACCATCTACACCTTAAGGTTGTTCATCCCTGGAAGTTTGAGCAAAATCTGCCATCCGGTTTAAGAGGAGTTGCGTTCACAAGATTTCGGGACGTACGGGCAGACGTACGGACGGACGGACAAGTGCAACGCTATATGCTCCCCACTTTGTGGGGGCATAAAAAATAACTTAGATTCATTACACAAATTCAACAGATTAATGGTTAAGATTAATATGTGAATTTAAACATTAATTAACACAGGTCCTGACTGGAAGTATGGGAACCAGGACGGAGGTGTAGACCAGATAGGTACTGTCATAAAGATACATAAAAAAGCAAGTGTACAGGTACAATGGCCAAACGGAAACCGTAACAAGTACAGATACAATCAGAGTGGAATATTTGATCTTCTTATTTCGTAAGTTTAAATTTTATGACTTGTTATCCAACTATCAGGGTTGGCTTCTTTGGATTTTGAATGATTGGCAGATTTGAACATGTTTTATGTGCCTGCTAAGCTCTATAGACAAAAGCATCAGGTTTGTTATTATGCTGCAGGTTTGATTCTCAAGCAAGGTTGATTTCATCTGTGAAACCTGATCTTGGACAAAATACATTTAGATAAATTTGCTATAAATTTCATCAACACTTTAACTCTGTTGATTATTATTTTCATCTCAATATTGGCAATTGAAAAATGTATAGACAAAGTGAACAGAACCTGTATTTATATTTCTCCTGATTTTAGAGACTCGAAGGATCCTTTTGGAAGGCAGATGTATGAATGTGAAATGAACAAACGAAACCTGGCAAGAACAGATGTACAAGAAGACCTGCATAATGGCACTAATATTGAATCACAATTTTCCGGTGATAGCTGTGTTAAACCAAAGACTTCAGAAAATACCAGCGTAAGACATAAGGTTTTAATTCAACAAAAGTCATTAGGTGATAACAGTGTGAGACCAAAGTTCTCAGGTGATAACAGTGTGAGACCAAAGTTCTCAGGTGATAACAGTGTGAGACCAAAGTTCTCATAATAACAGTGTGAGACCAAAGTTCTCAGGTGATAATAGTGTCAGGTGATAATAGTGTGAGACCAAAGTTTTAAGGTGATATAACAGTGTAAAATAGACCAAAGTTTTAAGGTGATAACACGATGTACAGTTTGTAGATGATAACATTAACAGTGTGACTACAAAATTTATTTTGGATATTTATAAGTGTGGCAAAAAAATTTGTACAGTGATAGTGATGTTTAAATGCAGTTTCCAGATAACATTGTAACAACAGGGCTACATGAAGGTGATGACAGTTTATCAAGAAATGTTCCCCCCGGTGATAATGGTGCTAAAAACTCAATCAAAACAGCATCAAATTAAAGTGTGTGTGTGTTTTTTGTTGAAAATGTTTGTGACATCCTGATAACATTGTGATGAAAGAAAAACTGCTTAATATCTGGTGATAATAGAGTAACAGCCTAATGTCTAGATAATGACAGAGTAACAGCCTAATGTACAGTATTAGTAATGTAACAGTAACAGCATAATGATTATGTCCAGAAAGCAGAATGGCCAAGTCATATTTGTGTAATTATCACATTTCTAGGTGATAAAGTAAAACAGTAAACTCACTGAAACAGGTTAAAATTAACCCTATAATTAAGTGGTTCTGATAGTTTATCATCAGAAATCTGACTTTATCCTGTTGCATTTATAAAACAGGTATGTCCTGGCTTTCAGTTTGGACTGTCCATTGATAGTTTGTGAGTGATTTTGTTTGTTTAAGTATGACAGTAATGAGATTTCAGTATGATAATTAAAAGATTGCAGTTTGAAAATAAAGTGATATCATTTTGAAATTGAAGCAACAGAAAAAAATAGTTGTCAGACAGTATAGATGTGCAGACTGGCCTGTCAGAGTACTGATGGCATATTTATACCATTATCACCACTGTTGATTGAAATTATAAAGCATTTTGTGATTAGAGATGAGCTTTTGTGATCGCATGATTTCCATCATGTGACATGCCTAAATATTATCTACAATACAACCTGGTAAATTTTGTCCAAGCTTCACACGAATGATCCTCTACAAAAGTTATTTAAGCCAATTTGCTTCTTAAGGTCAGAATTGGCTCCCTTAATAAACATAGACTTAATAATATATAGGAAAACACATTGAAATAAGGTCTCTGGGTCAAAAGTGGCCTCAACTTGGATCACTTTAGTTACATTGACTTGTATAGCAAATTTAGAAAATCAGATTTAAAAATCCCTTCCCAGAAGTAAGAATGTTCAAAGTTTAGATATTTGGCATGTAACACCAACTTATTGTCCTCTACAAAAGCAATATAAATCACACCCTCATTGGCAAATTCCCCCTACCCTACGAGTTACTTAAATTCAATAATCTTATACAGGAAAACACATGTAAATCTCATTTGAAAATACTTGCCTTAGAGCTGAAGTATTTGCATTAGGCATTGCCTGGTAGACCTCTAAAAAGCTATATAGAAATAGCCCCTGGTATTGAAAATGGTCCTGTCCTGAGGTCACTTTTGTTTCACTGGCTTGTATAGGAAAAAGACAAAGTTTTCTCTACAAAATAAGTACAATGCAATAAGCTTAGATATTGGCATGTAGCATTATATTCTTGTGGCCCTTTACAAAATAATGTTATATCAATCACACCTTTAGGGTCTTATTGGCCCGGAGGTTGCTTGTTTTGCGTAGGCTAACATGTACACATGTATATAGAAATCATTTAAATTGGACCTCATGACCTTAGATATGTGGCATGTAGCATCGCCTAGTTGACTTCTAGAATCATGGCTCTAAGAGCCCCAATTTGACCAATTATAGACTTGGTGCTGCATTAAAACAGTAATGATTTTTTTCTAGTGAAGTCCCAGGTGAGCCATTAAGAGTGATTGTGGCCATCTTGTTTAAAATGATTATTTCTCAAATTGATTGTGAGTTTAAGATGTGGTAATGTTTTCTTTGTTCAAGTTGTCAGGTTTTGATTTGATGTTTATATTATTATAGTTGATGCATTCCAACTTTCGTGAGATAGAGTAACTATACAATGACAATCAGACATTTCTGAGATATCAGTGTTATAAATTTCATAAATTCATTATGTCTATTGATTTGTATGTCTTTCAAATTATTTTCATCAAAATATTGCAGCATAATTTATCAGAAACAGGAGAAGTAAAGAAGCTACAAATTGGATAGTTATTTACTACTGGAATTAGCAAATATTTGCCTGTAACACGTTCAAACAATGAGTCTGTGTTACCTTAAAAAAATGTCAAGTGATCACCCATCTTTAATAACTAGTGAATCATAGAACATGTACATGTGTTCCCTTTTTCTGGAACAAAGAAACAAAATTGTTATTTAGTTAGATTTTGAAACAGTGTCAGCTAGTAGTTCAAGATATGAACTTTATAATAACATTGTTAATTGACCAAGTTTTATGTGTAATACGAGAAGAATATTATTAAGGCATTGGCATATAATGAGACAATTATACATAAACAGACTTAATAGGTCTTCTATTTCTACACTACATGTATATATTTTCAGTTCTTTAGACTGTTGATAAAAATAAATTTCTATTTTAAGTATTAATGAATTTTTATTGTATTTAATTTTATTGTAAATTTTATATTAATGTTAAAAACAAAGTGTTATTGAATTTTAGATAAAAGGATGGACTGACATGATATAAGTGTTTAATTTGTTGCATAATTAAAATATTATCATTATTTTCAATGTCTATTTGTGTTTGCATATTTATGATGATAAACTTGTGATTTTATTGAATTATATTTTGTATTTTTGTTAAAATTAAAAATAAACATTAATCTAAGAATAAACGATGCTTTATTGGTATTTTTTTCATTACTCAGAACTGTATACTGTTTTTGAGTTGGAGCGCTTTAAATAAAAAAGAAACAAATTTTCACACAGACATGTGCAGAAAATTATAACCAGTTTAAAGGACAATGTCCAAATGATGTATAAAATGTAGTGGTCAATCATGTTCATTGTAAAGAGTTGTCTCTTAATCAAATTTTCCAGGTTTTTTTCCACGGTTTAAATCAGTCTGCACAATCATTTTGGTAATAAACAACGTCAAAAACGAACATGTTAAATTGCTCACCAGAGATCCATTGCTAGATGTCAATGCAGAAGTACATATAGGTCATTGCGTCATATAGTTTTCAATGCAGTAGCAAGGGGTATCTGTGGCAGTGTTGACTTCACTTGCCCCAAACCGCTGTGTGTTCGAATACAAACATGGACTTTGGATTCTTTCATGTGAGATAACTATCCAGCTAGCGTTTTGGAAATCAGTGGTTCAAGTCAGGTGCCTTAATTAAAATACAGGGAAGGGCACCTGAGGTCTTCCTCCACCAGCAAAGCTTGAAAGTGCCATATGACCTATACTAAGTTGGTGCTGAGTAAAACCCAACCAAAACAAAAACAACTATTCAAAGTCATTTAAGGTGAACTGTTGATACCATACAGTAAACAGTTCTTTACAAGACATAGTGATTAACTTATACAATTGCAGCTAAGAATTGAAAAAGTAGGTCATTTGATCATCATTTTGGTCATCATCAAAATTCAATATCAAGTTAGACCCACATGTGAGGGCTATGGCTTAAAAATAAGGTCAAAATGTACAGTTCAAAATTATCCATTGCAAATACATTTGACATAGAAAACATGTGATTTAAATTTGATTGTTATAGCTTGAAAAAGGAAATTTACACCCAGCACATAGCCTTTGCTTATTTTATTACACAACACTATATAATTAAATAACCTCAAACATAACCATTTTATTCCCAAAGAAGATATTTCATTTAGTTTTGTACATTTTTAGCCGGCTTGGCTATATGCTTTGTAACTTTCTATAAATCTAAGCTTTTAACGGCATGCATGTTTTCTTATATTAGTGTAAAACTAGAAATGTATCCATAGGACACAGATACCCCCACAATATTTTTACCACCAATGTTTTGATACTACATCAAAGAATAAGACTGTAATAATAATTTTAAACAAAAGAGGAAAGTGAACAAAGTGCCCTCAAAGTCCAACATTGACCTTGAAGTTGCAGACATAGCTCTTGCACATAACAAACTGTCTGAGAAGGAAACAATATTATGCCAATTTATTGGAAACAATATTATGCCACTTAATTGGAAAATTCATCAACTAATGACAGTGTTGTCAGGCAAAAAAAGGATTTGACCTTTGACCTACAATAATGACTTTGAACTTGGAGATGCAGTCTAGCATGTCACATATGACCGGACAGTGGTGCAGACACAGATGTATATCAAACACATTTGTATTTCAACAATCCATTAACTATATTGACAAAGATATAAACCAGAAAGGATTTGATATCCAGGTATGACATAGACTTTGAAAGTGCTTATATGCACATTAACACATTGTTTACCTATGATGGTCATAATATTTATGTACCATTTACTTTTGAAATTCCATGATGCATGCAAAAATTATATACAGGACTAAAACTGAAGCTGCAGATAAACTAGTAACAACATTTTAAGTTCAATCCTTTGCTGCTACCTTGAACATTGTGCTAGAGACCCAGAGTCTTCCTTGTGTCATGTCATCACTTTATCAAGTCTACCAGTTCAAACAGAAATTCAATTATGCATGCAGAAGCCATGGACCAGACACAAACTTCAACACAACTTGAAACCATGTGACAAACTCTTGCTATGACCTTGACCTTTGAGCAAGAGACCTAGTTCTTGCATGTGACACATCAACTACTTATGGCAGTCTTATATGTCTCTTTATTTCAGCATGTTGTGTTAAGAAATCATTCTACCGGTAAAAAGAGAATTATTTGAATATCTAATATATTAGAGGAAAATGAAGAAATACAACATGTTAACACCAGTGCTGGTTGAGGTTATTAGTCCCCTACCGGTTTAACCGGAGGGGACTTTAGGTTTACCCTCCGTCCGTCTGTCTGTCAGTCCGTCAGTCCACAAAACTGGATCCTGCGATAACGTAAAAAGTACTGAAAATATTTTTATGAAACTTGATATATGGATAGATGGCAGTATGGAGATTATGCACGTCTTTTTTTTTCTTCCTATGTTGAAAATTCTGGTTGCTATGGCAACAAATAGTCTGAAAATATGGCAAATTTAACAAATAAACTGGATCCAGTGATAACTCAAAAAGTACTGAAAATATTTTTATGAAACTTGAAATATGGGTAGATGGCAGTCTGGAGATTATGCACATCTTTTTCTTTTCTTCCTATGTTGAAAATTCTGGTTGCTATGGCAACAAATAGCCTGAATTTCAAGATTTCTGATTTAAATTTTTCAGCTTTTTCACTATATGTTCTTTATTTCTTAAGGTGTTTACTTCAAACTTTAAATACATGTATAAGTTTCTGGTCATCAACCACATCATATGTGACAAGGTTTATAACTCTAGCACAAAATTATCAGTATTACCTCCCTTGAACTTAGATTTTTTAGGGGAAAAAAATGTTGTCTTTTTTTAAATAACTTCTTTATTTCCTAATGTATCTACTTCAAACTTCATATATATGTTTCTTATTATCACTCGACATTTTTGAGAAGGTTAAATACTCTAGCAAGACTATTTCCAGAATTATGTCCCCCTTGAACTTAGATTTTTTTCGAGAAACTGGTATTTTCACTCCAACTTCTTCATTCCTTATAGGATTTACTTTAAAATCCCACATCGTAATAATATGACAAGGTTGTATAAACATAATTTCCTTACTAAGCATGGAAACTTAACACATTACTGTGATATAGACAAACTTAGAACTCAAAAGATTTAAGTTTATTCATGTCATTCATTCACTGGTAAATTGAATGGCAAATGGCCCATCAGAATGTTGCTGGGGTTCTAACCGGTAGGGGACTTATGGATTGCTTGCAATACTATGATAATTGCTTGTTTATTCTCTATTGAACCTTAATAACGATCCATCTTATATATATGTATGTTTAAATAAATTTATATGTATTTATTAAAATGGCCACATCCTATGCATGTCAAGTGAGATTTTGTGATTATCTTGCACACATTTTCTACATTAAAAGATGTGCCACAGAACTATTTTGGAACAAATCTGATCAGAAGTTAAAGTTTCTAATCCAGAGGACATGCAATCTGTCGTATATAAGTTCACCCTGAATGTTCATTTCTGGTTAGACAGGAAAAGATAACTAAGTTTTGAGTTTAATTCAAACTCCAGCTTTGTTTTTTATTAATGAATTATGATAATCATTATAAAAAGAAAACAAAATAGTACTTAATTAAACATTTAACTTTATTCATATTAACATCTAATATTTGCACAATACCCAATAATGGACACAATACATTATAACAGTTATTATAATCATATCTGTTTTAAAATGACAAATTCTTTTTAATTGAGAAGAAAAATGGAAGAAAATAAAGATCTGTGTTTCAAAAATGTACACACTTCAATATGATTAAAACCAAAATATTTTCCTTTACCTTATTAAAAGCAGCATGCTGATATATGGGGTAGAATTATTTATTCAATATGATCAAAATAAAATGTTAATTCAGTCATATTTTGCACAAAAAAAGCAAACAAAGTGTCCCCTGTGTTGTACATAACATGTCTTTAACTTTTAATCCAGTTTTCTAAACTTTGATTTTATTACCTTGTTTGGATGTATGTACTTGCTATAAAATCACTAAATTACATAATACATTTGGATTAATTTCAAAATTTCCTTTTAATTACACGAAAAATTGTAGTGTTTTTTCTTTATAAAATAATTGACTTTTAATTTCATACAATTGAAAAATTCTACCTCTTGTTTCATTAGTTATTTCAGAAACATTTCTAGAGGCTAAGGGTATGAAATCTATTTACAAAATAAGCAAATAAAATATAAATCATATAATAAAATAAAAATTTCAAATATTTATGACACTAAAAACAGGTTAAAAACAATAAAACACTTTATGAAACAAATACAACATTGCTTCTATTAAACGCACCTCTCAAAGAAGTGCCCCCACCACATTTTGTAGAAAAAAAATCTTACCTTAACAGATTTATAATCCATAATGAACAAGCATTTAAAAAAATCCACAAAATTTTTAATGAAACTCCAAAAAAATCTGTATTACATATTAGATCATACTGAATTATAATTTGTATTACTGAATTGTATCTTTAATAAACATATTTGTTTTTAAAAGTATATTTTTATAGTATTAATTAGGCCCCCCCCCCCCTTAACAAAATGCAAGCTAGGCGTTAAATGGAAATAATATGGTAGTTAACTCACTTCTTCAGCCACTTTGTTTTAATGTAATTCATCTAGAGGATCTTGTGACAGAATTACACACACGTTTCGATTTCCTGAGAAAAAACAACACACAAATAAGGATTGAGAAAAACATTGGAAATAAAAATAATTAAAATAAGGATTACATCTTTTACCTATTAAAAAGTTCAGCTTCTTCAATATATGAGTGATAAGGGTTGACTGATAAATTGTATACATGGTATTTACTCTATACTTTATTAGTACACCAAAACAAATGAACACAGACAAACTTGATATGGGAACATTAACACAAAAAGTGTGTGGCCCACTGGCTGCAGATAACATCAAGGAAAGTAAACAAAACACTAATACAACACTGACATCAATTGGCCTGCTTCAGGCATTACATTAGTTTCCTGCAAACTTTTTTGTCCAATGTAATTGTATCTAAATAATATTTGAGCTCTAACCACAGTAAAATTATCATGTGATGTATTATGTTGTTTTTTTTGTTTGTTTTGTTTTCTATTCCTGGATTGAGTAATTAAGCAATTCCATGAACTTAACAATAATCCCTTATATTTCCTATCTACTAAGTGACTAATGTATATGTTTTTCTTGAAATGACTTGATTTTAGGTGTCACTTGTACATAAATAATATCAATCTTTCAAATATTACTAAAATTAAACTATATCTAAATTTCTGAACATCTTGAATATAATATTTATAAAATATACATAAAAGTCAATCTGAATACAATTTTATTTCAATAATAATTATGACAGCAACAATATAAAATGTCACCTTTTCCCAAAGTCAATGTGGTGACAACAGTACTAAATCATAATTCATAATTTATAAATGAATCACAGATATAAAAATTAAGTTGTTCCTTACACTTTCATTTCAGATATGAATAAATTTAATCAAATGACAGAGTTAAATATAGAATTTAATATTTAGTTGCAGTGAACCAGTACTTACAATATTTTTTCTAAATTTCAAATGAAAAGTTCAGGTATTTTAAAAGTAATTTCTATATCTGAACAACATGTATGTATCTGATTTCTAATGGGCAATAAACATTTACTCTTGAATGTTGATTGTTCCCGTACCTATAAAAAATTAACCAAGTGCTGTTGTTTATACAGTATATTACTGTAGTTGCTTTAAAGTAGCCAGCATATTACAAGAACAGTAATATTGTACATTATATAATACTAATAGGCTCTCATCGGCCACAGTATTTCCTTATTATTGTAAAACTTGGGAAAATTGTTCATTGTGAAAGGCAATGATTAATAATCAAGTAAATTATGTCTCCATTACAAATGAATTGATATATTCATCAAAATCACCAAATAGGACTCTGCAACATTAAGCCTTTAGAATGCATTGCAATAATTTTCAAAAAAACTTTTTCATTTTTGGTGTTCTTAACAGTCTTTCTACATTTCAGACAAATTATTTCACATTGATTGCTGGCTGAGGCTTGATTTTCCTTTACAATTTCATGTCACTTCATCAATTTTGTTCATCAAATAAAATCATGGGTCCTCTTGATGTACTGACAGACAGGATTTTATTTCTTGTTTTTTCACATTATCAGAATGTAATTGAAGAATATTTACAGATCATCTCTATGGTCAGACAGACAACACAAAATGACATTATATTACAATATAATCCACATGATGCACAAAAAGCAGTCCCTTTCTTCTTTCTGTGTATATAACATATATTTGTTTATAGAAAGATACAAAATCACAATGCTAGTTAGTCTTTTTGTCATCTCCCCCGGCAGTTACAGCATTACCATTGGCTACTGTACCATTAGAATGACTACTATCTTTTTTTTGTCCATCCTGAAATAAATATAAATTTGATAGATATTCCAATGTAATAATTACATATTGTAAATATGTATTTGTTTCTTCACTTCAGTAAACAGCAATATCCCGAATTACGCACTACAGTGCGTAATTCACACACAAAATTTTAGATGCACACATAAAAGTAGGGTGTACATGCGCGCAAAGTAAAATCGTCAAAATGAATGTTTGGGACAGCCTTATTTGCATATCAACTAAATGTTGTTGCCATCTACCAATGGTTAGGAACAGTCTAAACCCAGTCACAATTGCTTGTCTGCTTTCAAAGTCGATCTGAGTCTGATTCGTAAATATTTTAGTCATGTTTTGACGTCACATGTACTGTCTTAAGAAAAAAAGTTTAGGATATTTACAACTTCCAAAAAGTATTTTGTGTTCTCCAATGATCAGCAAAAAGTTAGTCACTTGATTTTTTAACAACTACCTTCAATTGTGAGTTTTATGTATGTCATATTGAGATTTTGAAATAAATGTACATAATTTCTGATATACAAAATTTTGGTTATGGGTAATAATTGTATGGACTTAACAAAATATCAGTGATTGTAATGGCTGTTATATTGCTACCTTAAGTGATGAGTTTGTGTCTGTGCTAGTGGGTTGTAATACTTAGTGAAACAGCTGTTCATTAATATCATGTTGACTAAAATGTTCTTACAAACAAAAACATGTTTAAACTTATGACTATGTGTACCCCCAGATTTTTAAATGTACCCCCAATTTTCAATGACAGGGGGTACATGTACCCCTTCGTTTGAAATTGAGTGAGCATGCTGAATTAAAGGAGGGAAAATATGATATATGAAGTACAATATAACAAAAGGTAGTACCCCTTTATTTTTCTAAAACTTGTGATTAACCCATTCAGGTATGTTTACATTTTAATATCAGATCTGACTTCAATCTTGTTCTACATTGTATTGTCCTTTTACTAAATATTCTCAAATTTGAATTACTTCTTCAAGCCAATGTACACTTCCACTAACCCATATTAGTATACCAAGATAAAAAAATCTTTCACTGCAGTTGTTATTATACCATTACTTAATTAATCAAAGGGCTGCAATTATGCTTTTTGGAACTTACAATATTGATAAATCTTAATTTGAGCATCATTATTTATGATATAAAACCATAAAAAAGTGTTTCAGGATCTTTAAGATTTAACACAAGTGGGATATCTGTCTCTGTTATAATCTTGGTTTCCACATGGATTAAAATTATCCCATTTACAATCAAATCTAAGTAAAGTAAAAATTTTAGCATCAAAATCAAATACATGTATTCCCAGTATCTTTTTACTTTACACTTACTATGATTTCCGGACCCGAGTCTTTCTAGAGATATTAAATTATAATCTTAATACAAATAATCTTTAATACAAATTAATAATAGCAGTGCAATACGTGTGTTCTTGGCTGCTAATTCTACTGACTGCATTTGTAAAGTGAAGCAGGGTTTTCATTATTAACCAATTGGCTATCCAAACCATCGGTTAAAATGCTGTTAAAATTGGTTGTATTTTCAGCCTGTATATTAAAGTATCATCCTTGACCCTTGGCAAAATCAGTTGTTTTCTTTTGAGCATCTGTTGCCTCAGATAAAAATGAAAACCCTGAAAGTGAGGACAGACAGGGTAAAGCTAAATGACAGCACAAGCATAAAGCCAGGGACTCTTCTTGTATTGGTTAGACAAGAATGTGTTTCAGAGTCTGCAATATTAACATTATCAAGGTTTGACGGTTACTGGGTTTCTTTGTCTGGAAATGGTTTTAAAACAATTTTTATGATTAAAATGGACTCTGAGTTAAAATGTTAAAAGTTTTTTATAGACAGTTGACAGGTAAAAATTAAGAAGAGGGCCTCTCAGCAAGACTGACTGATTTTACAAACTGATTAAACATATATGTCTGTCTAGTGTCACATAGTAATAAAAGGGGGTGGCACGAAATACCCAAATATACCCAAATATACCCGAATATTGAATATACCCAAATATTGCCCAATTATACTAAAAATAAATGTTTTATCTAAAAAAAAGTGCTGTTTTTATCATGAATACAATATACACTTTCAATAAGATATAATCAACCATACCCAAATTTACATTTCCCTATCATTGTGTTTTGAACCAAAATACAGTCTATATATGTACACCTTTAAAGCATTTTTTTTTAAAAAATAACATGGACACTTGTATATGATATGAAATTCCAACAAAATTACACCTTAAAAATGTAAGTGTAGACAACAAACATCATATCTTGATTTGAAATTGCAAGTACATTCATAAAGAACCTATATGGTACTGTAGATAGGCAAATGTCACAACTACCATCGTAACTGTCCATTTTCAACGGAATGAATGAAAATTATAGCAGGGTAAGTCAAATTATAGCAGGCTAAGTCATATTATATTTAATAAATATTTATTTCTTTCTCATTATAATCTATATTTTATACAAACAAAAATAAATATTGCTATATTTGGGTATATTTGGGTGTATTTGGGTATTTCGTGCCGCCGATAAAAGGACCTGGTACACAATTTGTTGAACTATAGGTCTGGCTCCAAACTGTCTGTGTCAAAATTCAGTCCCTCATTGTATTTACTACTATAATTTAAAATTTCAATAAAATATCTACACTACCTTTAGGCCATAAGAGAGACCCATAATAATTTTTTATTGTTTAAACAGTTAAATAAAAAATCACCTCTTTTATAACATCTGTTCCGTTGTTTTTAGTGTCCTCAAGTTTTTCTTTACTAGACCATGGCCAAATTTTCATGACGATTGGTCGAATGTATTTGTGGAAAACCCATAATATAAATGGAATGACTATACATGGCACACAAACCATTTTAAAGGATCAATTCAATAAGAATGAAATGAAATCATCAAATATCAACATCAATGTAGTTAAACGCTCTGATCTGCGTCACTTATATGTTCACTAAACTCCGTCATATGACGGGTGGTGTATAAAACCCGTCCCGGTATCGGCCCTTTTCCCTGGTCTGGATTACCTGTTCTTTTCTCTCCGTTCAATACTAAATTTTATAGTACGAAGGGAACCAGACTACCCTTTTCCCAATCTCCTACGTATTGATCAGTAGATAGATTACAATTATGCCAAGGGGCTAATCACCAAGACGTTTTGGTCCCAAATTACCCAAGACATTTCGGTCCCAGACATTTCAGTTCAAAATAAATCTTACCTTTACGTGTTTTATACCAGAATTTTATTGGCATTTCAAGAAACGAACAAGAAAAGCATTGATGCAACGCATCAAAGGGCGTCCAAGCAAGAAATGCAGCAAGTGAAGATAAACTAGTAGACATTTGATGACTAGATATTCTTATAAACTTTTCAACGGTTAATTGGTCTTTATCAGAATTGTATAATAACAATGAACGGTATTATATGTACCCACTTCCGTTTTCACTCGGAACACTCGACGAATATTATTAATCCGAAAAGTTGAGATATGTTACGTTATCGGAATACGTCGCCTTTTATCATTGAGTTACATTGTAAATGGCGGCGCCTATCTAGAACTGACACTGAAAATTTCATTGATAGGTATAGAACTCTATATATTTTTAATTGTTTTTTATTTGAATTTTCTTTTAAATATACACGTGTAGTCTATAGCCGGGCAAGCCAAAGCCCGGGCCCGCTTCGCGGGCCCGGACTTTGACTTCCCCGTATAAGAATCTTACACCGGTTGCCGGTATAGACCGGAATATCTAGCTCGAGGGTAACTGTTTACGGCGGTAACGAGGCTCTGCCGAGTTTCCGCTAAGCAGTTACCCGAGAGCTAGATATTCCCGTCTGTACCGACAGCCGGTGTTTGATTCTTTTTCTTGCATATTAAATATCAATTATTTTCGGAACAGAAATTACGAAAACTGATATTCTCATTACGCACTTTTTTCTTATAGTAACGTATGAACATACAAACTTCATTCATAAAAGAAAAATGACGTCATACTATGAACGCGATTCATTCATAAAAGGCGCGCGTCATTGACGTCATTTAAAGCACGCGACTAATGTCTTTCATGGGGGTGTAAGACAGAGTTTTCTAGCACCGGTGTAAACGGTAGATAATCCTGTCTGAGATGCAAGAATATCCAAAATATACCCCCTATATGGTGTAAGTTTATTTATACGCGGAAAGTCCGAGCGGGGCCGAAGGCCCCGCGAGGGCTGTAGCGCTCTTAGATAACATGTATGACGCGTATCAATTCAAATGAAATCAAATTTAAAGTAAATGAAAATTTTCAAAAAAATATATATCCTATACCTAATGAGCTGTGAAAAAATCCTTGTTAACTGGGCGCCGCCATTTTGAAATCCTTTTAAGCTAAATATAGATATCACAGCGCTTTTAATGAGCGTCTACATAATTCAGACTATA
Source organism: Ruditapes philippinarum (assembly GCF_026571515.1). Classification (NCBI taxonomy): domain Eukaryota; kingdom Metazoa; phylum Mollusca; class Bivalvia; order Venerida; family Veneridae; genus Ruditapes; species Ruditapes philippinarum. Next base: position 238,168 of record NW_026854271.1, read on the forward strand.
GCTAGCAGACGCATGCTAAAAAACACTTCCGGTGAGAGAATTATGTACAAAATCAGAAAATAAACATTCATTTCATTCATCAGAACTATAGTTACGATGATAAATGTAAAAAGTTACTTTTAAATCCTTTTTGATAAATTCAACATTAAAAATAACGTAAAAACAACAGATATGATTAGAGATTAACAGAAAATGGCGGACGGGATTTTCCAAACGCCGACGCATGCGCAGTGGTCCCTCTTCCGATGATAGGTTGAACACCACCAATTTATTCGTTTCTGCCACCGTACAAAATACCTGCATTTAATTAATATGAAAAAGGCAAAGCCTCAAAGCGAGCTCGATGTACTAAATAGTATGTATGAAATAATCGCTCATTTTTATTTCAAATGCAGTGACGAGTGCGTGTGACGTCACACGTACTGTGTTAAATATGGCTCCGCCCCTGTCGTGAAATGAATAACGAGTTTTGAAAACGTTGATAAAACTTTGTTTATTTTATTTCACTCTATATTTTTTCAAGCGAAGTAAAGATTATTTAAAGTGAAATAAATGTAAAACTTAAAACGTTTGCGACATTAAAATAGCGTACTTGATTTGTTTGTTTTGCACGTGCTGTTTGGCGCTACATTGTGACGTCACGTAAACAATACTTTAAACGTCTGTACAGCGTTAACGACTGAATAAAAGATATTGGTGTTCGAATTCATTTTCTTAGTTAGACCATTTTCTTTCATTCTAGATAGTTTTAACAACAAAATTCGTCAAAAATTTGTTTTTATTTATCAGATTTCAAACAAAATGACGCATTCGATTTTTATTTTATCATTCGATATTTTATACACAGCTTCCGTTATTCTGGTTCCCTGTCCAATTATGGTTCCCATAGATGTGCGCGGGTGACCAGTCTACACATCCGTTTTCAGTCAGAATTCCTCAGTTTTTATCGTTATCTTTAAATTCGAAAGGTTGCGATTCGGTACTTTGGACGAAAGTTTTTAAAACCATCACTTAGCAGGTACTCCCGTTACCGTAAAGCTCGCTCCAGCTCGTCGAGCTCGCTATTAACAAATTGCATGATAGATCTGGATAACATGTACACTAAACATGTTATGCTTAAATCATAAATCATAAGAGCTTTCCGCGCCATAGGTAGCACCTAATTTCATATTACTATATAGAGCGTACATGTATTTTTGGATATTATCATTAATACGGGGAAGTCAAAGTCCGGGCCCGCGAAGCGGGCCCCGGCTTTGGCTTGCCCGGCTATAGACTACACGTGTATATTTAAAAGAAAATTGAAATAAAAAAATATATAATATATATAGAATTCTATACCTATCAATGAAATTTTCAGTGTCAGTTCTAGCTAGGCGCCACCATTTACAATGTAACACAATGATAAAAGGCGGTGTATTCCGATTACGGAACAAATCTCAACTTTTCGGATTAATAATAATCGTCGAGTGTTCCGAGTGAAAACGGAAGTGGGTACATATAATACCGAATGACACCTTTAAAACGGAAAAATGAAAGGATTTTTTACCGACTTCCCCGGTCATAGGCTTTGCCTAATTTCATATTATTGGTTATTTGATAGAATTTCAAGTTCATGTAGTATTTTCTTTGGAACATACAAAATAGTAGGCAAAGAAAAGTTTCTCTTTATAAACTAATACTATTTTTTTAATTTTCCACCTGTCTGATAGAGAAACCCAACCAAATTCATTTAGTAATTTATCAGTTGAAACAGAATGAGCAAGACCAGTTACTATTCTTGCAGCTTCATATTGCAATTTTTCGATGGTTTCTTTCTCTACATTGGTACAGCTATTCCATAAAACAAAGGCATATTCCGAAATTTTTCTAAGATAAATTAAGATATAGAGATAATTTGTTTAGTTCAGTATAAGATCAGAATAAATTACCAGTTTTATATCATTGATACATTTCTATAAACCACCGAAAAGCATGTAAAAACAATAGAAATCTGATTGAGTGTTAAGCTTTTTAATTTAAATTTTAATATTTTTACTGATCCTAGGATTTTTAAAGCAGAGGAAGTGATGTTAGTTATATGCTCATGCCAAGTCCTGTCCTTACTTAAAAAGACTACAAGATGTTTGTGATCCTGAACTGGTGTTAAAGGGTCTCCAGGGTTTTTTGACATGACAGAACTGGGAATAATTTTGTGACATCAATTTTCAGTTTGATGTATATCTATGCGAGTAACTTGTGTGGAAATTTTTAGATCATTCGCTCAATCCGTTTTTTTCAGAATAATTATTCTTTTTGTGAAAAATAGTCCAAATTGGGCTAAAAATAAAACACAGAAAAAATATGATTTCAATCGGTTTCTAGTTCCTTTAAAGTAGTATTGTCAAAATAAGTTTCAGATGTTCACGGTCTGCCAAAGAGAAAGTAACAACTTCATTACTTAAAGGATGAAAATTAACCAGCCATCGTTGGGACGATGAAGAATTTTCTGTAGATCGGAATTTAATACCTTCTGTTTCCCTTACTTAAACATTATGTTCAATATATTGTGGCCATGTGTGACTCAATTAGGTTTCCCTTACTAAGTTACTTGTATAGAATGCTCTATATACTGTGGCAATGTGTGACTTTATAGGCTACCCTTTCTTACACATAATGTTCCATATACTGTGGCCATGTGTGACTCAAATAGGTTTCCATTACATATATATAAATAGAGAATAATAGGCTGGTGCCGTGGATGGAGAAAGTTTATCTGGCGAGGCGGAGGAATTTATTGGGTGAGCCGAAGGCTAAAATGTACAAAATATTCCTGTATCCCTCTGTATGACCCTTGTGGTATTGTGTGTCCCCTGTATGACTGTATGACTCTCTGAGATGGACTAAAATGGTCAAAATATTCCTGTATCCCTCTGTATGACCCTTGTGGTATTATGTGTCCCCTGTATGACTGTATGACTCTCTGAGATGGACTAAAATGTACAAAATATTCCTGTATCCCTCTGTATGACCCTTGTGGTATTATGTGTCCCCTGTATGACTGTATGACTCTCTGAGATGGACTAAAATGTACAAAATATTCCTGTATCCCTCTGTATGACCCTTGTGGTATTGTGTGTCCCCTGTATGACTGTATGACTCTCTGAGATGGACTAAAATAAACAAAATATTCCTGTATCTCTCTGTATGACTCTTGTGGTATTATGTGTCCCCTGTATGACTGTATGACTCTCTGAGATTGACTAAAATGTACAAAATATTCCTGTATCCCTCTGTATGACTCTTGTGGTATTGTGTGTCTCCTGTATGACTGTATGACTCTCTGAGATTGACTAAAATGGTCAAAATATTCCTGTATCCCTCTGTATGACCCTTGTGGTATTGTGTGTCCCCTGTATGACTGTATGACTCTCTGAGATGGACTAAAATAAACAAAATATTCCTGTATCCCTCTGTATGACCCTTGTGGTATTGTGTGTCCCCTGTATGACTGTATGACTCTCTGAGATTGACTAAAATATTCAAAATATTCCTGTATCCCTCTGTATGACCCTTGTGGTATTATGTGTCCCCTGTATGACTGTATGACTCTCTGAGATGGACTAAAATGTACAAAATATTCCTGTATCCCTCTGTATGACCCTTGTGATATTATGTGTCCCCTGTATGACTGTATGACTCTCTGAGATGGACTAAAATGTACAAAATATTCCTGTATCCCTCTGTATGACCCTTGTGGTATTATGTGTCCCCTGTATGACTGTATGACTCTCTGAGATGGACTAAAATAAACAAAATATTCCTGTATCCCTTCGTATGACCCTTGTGGTATTGTGTGTCCCCTGTATGACTGTATGACTCTCTGAGATGGACTAAAATAAACAAAATATTCCTGTATCCCTCTGTATGATTCTTGTGGTATTATGTGTCCCCTGTATGACTTTATGACTCTCTGAGATGGACTAAAATGTACAAAATATTCCTCTATCCCTCTGTATTACTCTTGTGGTATTGTGTGTCTCCTGTATGACTGTATGACTCTCTGAGGTTGACTAAAATATTCAAAATATTCCTGTATCCCTCTGTATGACCCTTGTGGTATTATGTGTCCCCTGTATGACTGTATGACTCTCTTGAGATGGACTAAAATGTACAAAATATTCCTGTATCCCTCTGTATGACCCTTGTGGTATTATGTGTCCCCTGTATGACTGTATGACTCTCTGATATGGACTAAAATAAACAAAATATTCCTGTATCCCTCTGTATGACCCTTGTGGTATTATGTGTCCCCTGTATGACTGTATGACTCTCTGAGATGGACTAAAATGTACAAAATATTCCTGTATCCCTCTGTATGACCCTTGTGGTATTATGTGTCCCCTGTATGACTGTATGACTCTCTGAGATGGACTAAAATAAACAAAATATTCCTGTATCCCTTCGTATGACCCTTGTGGTATTGTGTGTCCCCTGTATGACTGTATGACTCTCTGAGATGGACTAAAATAAACAAAATATTCCTGTATCTCTCTGTATGACTCTTGTGGTATTATGTGTCCCCTGTATGACTGTATGACTCTCTGAGATGGACTAAAATGTACAAAATATTCCTGTATCCCTCTGTATGACTCTTGTGGTATTGTGTGTCTCCTGTATGACTGTATGACTCTCTGAGATTGAATAAATGGTCAAAATATTCCTGTATCCCTCTGTATTATGACTCTTGTGGTATTGTGTGTCCCCTGTATGACTGTATGACTCTCTGAGATGGACTAAAATAAACAAAATATTCCTGTATCCCTCTGTATGACTCTTGTGGTATTGTGTGTCCCCGGTATGAATGTATGACTCTGAGATGGACTAAAATAAACAAAATAGTCCTGTATCCCTCTGTATGAGCCTTGTGGTATAATGTGTCCCCTGTATGACTGTATGACTCTCTGAGATGGACTAAAATGGTCAAAATATTCCTGTATCCCTCTGTATGACTCTTGTGGTATTATGTGTCCCCTGTATGACTGTATGACTCTCTGAGATGGACTAAAATAAACAAAATATTCCTGTATCCCTCTGTATGACCCTTGTGGTATTATGTGTGCCCTGTATGACTGTATGACTCTCTAGATGGACTTAAATGTACAAAATATTCCTATATCCCTCTGTATGACCCTTGTGGTATTATGTGTCCCCTGTATGACTGTATGACTCTCTGAGATGGACTAAAATAAACAAAATATTCCTGTATCCCTCTGTATGACTCTTGTGGTATTATGTGTCCCCTGTATGACTGTATGACTCTCTGAGATGGACTAAAATGTACAAAATATTCCTGTATCCCTCTGTATTACTCTTGTGGTATTGTGTGTCTCCTGTATGACTGTATGACTCTCTGAGATTGACTAAAATATTCAAAATATTCCTGTATCCCTCTGTATGACCCTTGTGGTATTATGTGTCCCCTGTATGACTGTATGACTCTCTGAGATGGACTAAAATGTACAAAATATTCCTGTATCCCTCTGTATGACCCTTGTGGTATTATGTGTCCCCTGTATGACTGTATGACTCTCTGAGATGGACTAAAATGGTTAAAATATTCCTGTATCCCTCTGTATGACCCTTGTGGTATTATGTGTCCCCTGTATGACTGTATGACTCTCTGAGATGGACTAAAATGTACAAAATATTCCTGTATCCCTCTGTATGACCCTTGTGGTATTATGTGTCCCCTGTATGACTGTATGACTCTCTGAGATGGACTAAAATGTAAAATATATTCTTGTATCCCTCTGTATGACCCTTGTGGTATTATGTGTCCCCTGTATGACTGTATGACTCTCTGAAATGGACTAAAATGTACAAAATATTCCTGTATCCCGCTGTATGGCTCTTGTGGTATTGTGTGTCTCCTGTATGACTGTATGACTCTCTGAGATTGACTAAAATGGTCAAAATATTCCTATATCCCTCTGTATCACCCTTGTGGTATTATGTGTCCCCTGTATGACTGTATGACTCTCTGAGATGGACTAAAATGGTTAAAATATTCCTGTATCCCTCTGTATGACCCTTGTGGTATTATGTGTCCCCTGTATGACTGTATGACTCTATGAGAGGGACTAAAATGTACAAAATATTCCTGTATCCCTTTGTATGACCCTTGTGGTATTGTGTGTCCCCTGTATGACTGTATGACTCTCTAAGATAGACTAAAATTGTAAAAATATTCTTGTATCCCTCTGTATGACCCTTGTGGTATTGTGTGTCCCCTGTATGACTCTCTGAGATGGACTAAAATGGTCAAAATATTCCTGAATCCCTCTGTATGACCCTTGTGGTATTATGTGTCCTCTGTATGACTGTATGACTCTCTGAGATGGACTAAAATAAACAAAATATTCCTGTATCTCTCTGTATGACTCTTGTGGTATTATGTGTCCCCTGTATGACTGTATGACTCTCTGAGATGGACTAAAATGTACAAAATATTCCTGTATCCCTCTGTATGACTCTTGTGGTATTGTGTGTCTCCTGTATGACTGTATGACTCTCTGAGATTGACTAAAATGGTCAAAATATTCCTGTATCCCTCTGTATGACTCTTGTGGTATTGTGTGTCCCCTGTATGACTGTATGACTCTCTGAGATGGACTAAAATAAACAAAATATTCCTGTATCCCTCTGTATGACTCTTGTGGTATTGTGTGTCCCCGGTATGAATGTATGACTCTGAGATGGACTAAAATAAACAAAATAGTCCTGTATCCCTCTGTATGAGCCTTGTGGTATTATGTGTCCCCTGTATGACTGTATGACTCTCTGAGATGGACTAAAATGGTCAAAATATTCCTGTATCCCTCTGTATGACTCTTGTGGTATTATGTGTCCCCTGTATGACTGTATGACTCTCTGAGATGGACTAAAATAACAAAATATTCCTGTATCCCTCTGTATGACCCTTGTGGTATTATGTGTGCCCTGTATGACTGTATGACTCTCTGAGATGGACTAAAATAAACAAAATATTCCTGTATCCCTCTGTATGACTCTTGTGGTATTATGTGTCCCCTGTATGACTGTATGACACTCTGAAATGGACTAAAATGAACAAAATATTCCTGTATCCCTCTGTATGACTCTTGTGGTATTATGTGTCCCCTGTATGACTGTATGACTCTCTGAGATGGACTAAAATGTACAAAATATCCCTGTATCCCTCTGTATTACTCTTGTGGTATTGTGTGTCTCCTGTATGACTGTATGACTCTCTGAGATTGACTAAAATATTCAAAATATTCCTGTATCCCTCTGTATGACCCTTGTGGTATTATGTGTCCCCTGTATGACTGTATGACTCTCTGAGATGGACTAAAATGTACAAAATATTCCTCTATCCCTCTGTATGACCCTTGTGGTATTATGTGTCCCCTGTATGACTGTATGACTCTCTGAGATGGACTAAAATTGTTAAAATATTCCTGTATCCCTCTGTATGACCCTTGTGGTATTATGTGTCCCCTGTATGACAGTATGACTCTCTGAGATGGACTTAAATAAACAAAATATTCCTGTATCCCTCTGTATGACCCTTGTGGTATTATGTGTCCCCTGTATGACTGTATGACTCTCTGAGATGGACTAAAATGTACAAAATATTCCTGTATCCCTCTGTATGACCCTTGTGGTATTATGTGTCCTCTGTATGACTGTATGACTCTCTGAAATGGACTAAAATGTACAAACATATTCCTGTATCCCCTGTATGCTCTTGTGGTATTGTGTGTCTCCTGTATGACTGTATGACTCTCTGAGATGACTAAAATGGTCAAAATATTCCTATATCCCTCTGTATGACCCTTGTGGTATTATGTGTCCCCTGTATGACTGTATGACCCTCTGAGATGGACTAAAATGGTTAAAATATTCCTGTATCCCTCTGTATGACCCTTGTGGTATTATGTGTCCCCTGTATGACTGTATGACTCTATGAGAGGGACTAAAATGTACAAAATATTCCTGTATCCCTTTGTATGACCCTTGTGGTATTGTGTGTCCCCTGTATGACTGTATGACTCTCTAAGATAGACTAAAATTGTCAAAATATCCTTGTATCCCTCTGTATGACCCTTGTGGTATTGTGTGTCCCCTGTATGACTCTCTGAGATGGACTTAAATGGTCAAAATATTCCTGAATCCCTCTGTATGACCCTTGTGGTATTATGTGTCCTCTGTATGACTGTAGGACTTTCTGAGATGGACTAAAATGAACAAAATATTCCTGTATCCTCTGTATGAATCTTGTGGTATTGTGTATCCCCTGTATGACTGTATGACTCTCTGAGATGGACTTAAAATATACAAAATATTCCTGTATCCCTCTGTATGACTCTTGTGGTATTGTGTGTCTCCTGTATGACTGTATGACTCTCTGAGATTGACTTAAATGGTCAAAATTTTCCTGTATCCCTCTGTATGACTCTTGTGGTATTGTGTGTCCCCTGTATGACTGTATGACTCTGAGATGGACTAAAATGTTCATAATATTCCTGTATCCCTCTGTATGACCCTTGTGGTATTATGTGTCCCCTGTATGACTGTATGACTCTCTGAGATGGACTAAAATGTACAAAATATTCCTGTAATCCTCTGTATGACCCTTGTGGTATTATGTGTCCCCTGTATGACTCTCTGAGATAGACTAAAATGGTTAAAATATTCCTGTATCCCTCTGTATGACCCTTGTGGTATTACGTGTCCCCTGTATCACCGTATGACTCTCTGAGATTGACTAAAATAAACAAAATATTTCTGTATCCCTCTGTATGACCCTTGTGGTGTTATGTGTCTCCTGTATGACTGTATGACTCTCTGAGATTGACTAAAATGTACAAAATATTCCTGTATCCCTCTGTATGACCCTTGTGGTATTGTGTGTCCCCTGTATGACTGTATGACTCTCTGAGATGGACTTAAATAAACAAAATATTCCTGTATCCCTCTGTATGACTCTTGTGGTATTATGTGTCCCCTGTATGACTGTATGACTCTCTGAGATTGACTAAAATGTACAAAATATTCCTGTATCCCTCTGTATGACCCTTGTGGTATTATGTGTCCCCTGTATGACTGTATGACTCTCTGAGATGGACTAAAATGGTAAAAATATTCCTGTATCCCTCTGTATGACCCTTGTGGTATTGTGTGATCCCTGTATGACTGTATGACTCTCTGAGATGGACTAAAATAAACAAAATATTCCTGTATCCCTCTGTATGACCCTTGTGGTATTGTGTGTCCCCTGTATGACTGTATGACTCTCTGAGATGGACTAAAATGGTCAAAATATCATGTATCCCTCTGTATGACCCTTGTGGTATTATGTGTCCCCTGTATGACTGTTTGACTCTCTGAGATGGACTAAAATGGTTAAAATATTCCTGTATCCCTCTGTATGACCCTTGTGGTATTATGTGTCCCCTGTATGACTGTATGACTCTCTGAGATGGACTTAAATAAACAAAATATTCCTGTATCCCTCTGTATGACCCTTGTGGTATTATGTATCCCCTGTATGACTCTCTGAGATGGACTAAAATGTACAAAATATTCCTGTATCCCTTTGTATGACCCTTGTGGTATTGTGTGTCCCCTGTATGACTCTCTGAGATAGACTAAAATGGTCAAAATATCCTTGTATCCCTCTGTATGACCCTTGTGGTATTGTGTGTCCCCTGTATGACTGTATGACTCTCTGAGATGGACTAAAATGGTCAAAATATTCCTGTATCCCTCTGTATGACCCTTGTGGTATTATGTGTCCCCTGTATGACTGTATGACTCTCTGAGATGGACTAAAATGGTTAAAATATTCCTGTATCCCTCTGTATGACCCTTGTGGTATTATGTGTCCCCTGTATGACTGTATGACTCTCTGAGATGGACTAAAATAAACAAAATATTCCTGTATCCCTCTGTATGACCCTTGTGGTATTGTGTGTCCCCTGTATGACTGTATGACTCTCTGAGATGGACTAAAATGGTTAAAATATTCCTGTATCCCTCTGTATGACCCTTGTGGTATTGTGTGTCCCCTGTATGACTGTATGACCAACAAAATTCATGCATCAAATATTTTTTGGAAAAAAGAATAAGTTTTCTATTAAAACATTTTGTAACCATAAGTAACCAATGTAACCATTGTATCCATGTATCCCATTCTTAACAGGGGTGAAAAAGAATTGTGTTTTTAGGACATATCTACATAACCATAATGTAAAAGTTTGCATACTTGCAAAGGAACAATTCTATTTTAGAATAAAATATTTGACGAATATCCAAACATACAAAAGCACGGATTTATATTACAATGTAATATAAATCTGTGACAAAACTAATCAGATCCAAATAAGGATCATTTTTAGATTACTACTAAATCTTGATAGGAATATTAATTTATAAATCATGACAAATTGGAAAATCATATGAAAGTAAGTGGGGGCATAAGTCGCCATATCATTGCAAAAAAAAGTACAAAAAAACAACAGGATGTGGTATTCTTCCTTTGTTTTGAGGAAACATGCACTCAAGTCTGGTGTAAATAAGGGAGGTAAGTCCGCACTGCATTACATACTTTGTAATATAGTCTGTTGAGCTGTCTCTCTTATAAGTTACACACTGCAATGCTTATATAAGATAAAATAAATAAGAACTGACGAAGAAGATACTTAAAGAACTGTTAACCATACACTATTACAACCACTACTTTGTATTAGAAGGAAAGTTAGTTGTATATACTTTAAAACTTATTGCTCAAGCTTTTACATGTATATATAAGTCAAAATATTTTGATGTTCTTCGGTGTTTTTTTCAGGGTCTACAGATATTGCCCATACTATATTATGTAGTTTCTGTACTGGGTACATAATATACAATATCTCAACGCGTAGTGTAATAATTAGTTTGACTAACATGTATATCACATAATCATCAAAAATGAGCTCACACCATAACTGTGGGAAGTTACATATTTCTACTGCCACTGTTACTGGGCTCTATACCAATACTTAGTCCTGTGTCAACTTATCCTTCATGAAATGTTTTCCCCATTGCATATAATTGCTATCTTTGTTTCTGTGTTTTTCTTGCCTTGTTCCTTATTCCCCACTTTCAGCCACTGGCTGAATCATTTTCAAACATATTATCATGTAAATGGTAAAATTCTGATTTAAGAAACATCTTCATTCGGCAGTGATCATGGTACCGTCAATGTGACGATTCAGTGTACTTCTATGACAAGCAACTAGCATACATGCATGTTCTCCAAAATAAAGATAGAAGGGTGACAGTCGTAATTTAGAATTTAACTGACGCAACTTAATAATGCAGAATTGTGATGAAGAAAGGTCGAATTTCGGGCGTGTTACTTTTTTGAGTCACATATCATGTGTATTTTTGTTTCCACAGCTACCATCACAATATGTATTATTTACTTAGGCGGCTTGGATTTGTAAGTATGCGCAACTTGTACACAATGTCCATTATTGTAGTGTTATAAACACATTATCATAAGCAGTCCTATGGCTTTACTGACATAAAAACACGGCATAGCCTACTGATAAAATTTAGCCGGATGACTGAAATTCTGTTAATAGTCCAGGGGTGGTTGTCTCGAAAAATTCTCGTATCTTAAAGTTGTGACTAAACTTACGAGATTGCTACGATATAACTAAGATGTCCTTATTTCATTGTCTGGAAGGACACCTTAACGACCTCGTTTCTCAAACGTTATTTACGACATCGTATATGCAAAGGTGACTTTGTGTAGTTAACGCATGACCCACCTAATGCTTTTAGGAGGCTAGAACTACGGTATACTGTATAGAAACTGAGGGACGTGGGTTCAAGCCCCAGATGAGGCAGATTTTTTTTGATTTTTTTTCTTAGAATATTATTTATATGTCTCTCGTATCACTCTTGGTAAGAAAAAAAGTGTTTCATTTCAATTATAAAATTATTATCGGTATTTATTGGCTAATTTATAACAAATACCTCTAATAAATTAAACACTAGACGGTAAAAGTATTTTATATATGACAAGACCAACCAATTTACATGTACTTTTAAGAAAATTTAGGCAATCTTTGTAAACAGGCCCTCATTTTTTGGTAAATTTTAGGCATATTTTGAACAAGGCATTCCAAGAACGAAAATATTCAAACAACTATTTAAAATTTGTGGGGTAGGGTAACATTTTTATACATATTTCAAACATTTTGAGTAGAAACAATAAAAGCATAGCCTTGTTTTGACATTGATGCATACATATTTTGCAGTATTTTGATATCATAGTTGAAATAAGTTTTAAAAAATGTCTGAGTCAAGAAAATTGAGGACAAATTTTTCTACAAATGAACTTCAGGTACTTGCAAGAGAGGAAACTGAGAGCAAATCACTTCTTTTCAGCATTTTTTTTTCTGAAATAATCACAAATGAAAAGAAAACAAACAAAAAATGGGTCCAGATAATAGCAAAAGTGAATTCTGTTTCGACCTGCGAAAGAAGCTGCACAGAAGTAAGAAAGAAGTGGAGTGATGTGTGATATATGGCATTATCATGAACACCAAATAATTTCTTATTAAATCCGTTAAAGTGAAGAAAACAGCAATTTACAACAGTTTTCAACGACGCTGGGGGTAACATACGCACGTATAAAAAAGGATGATTTCAGACGTTCATCGGCTGCGGAAAAAAAGTATTTCAAGTTTATTGTCATCATTGTGGTGTAATTTTTAGTTGATATTTGAAGCGAAAAATATGCCAACCAAAAGCAACAATTACTTATTATGTAAACTAACAACTTTACTGAATTAGAAAATTAAAAGGTATGCCAAAGGTTCGGCAAAGCTACTTCAGCCATAGTGTGAGTGGTGACATGTGGGTGATATGGATTTTATTTCACTAATATAACTCAGTTTTCACAAGGATATTCAAATTTTTTCTATAAATACAGGATTTATTTTCATCGAGTGGTATGAAAATAAATATTTCATGAGTGGCGGTAGCCACGAGTGAAATATGAAAATTTTCATACAACAAGATGAAAATAAATCCTGTATTTAATTGAAAAAACTTGATTTTTCTGTTTATTAAATACATTTTTCTCTTTGATATTACAATTTGAAAGATTTACTCTTAAATTTTGTTTATTGGCTGAAAGAAGTTGTCCGGCAATACACCAGTGAAAATACAGAAAATATGTTTCACTGTAGTGAAAACTAATTTTTTACAGTGAAAATACGGAAAATGAAAATACGCAGTTTATTGCATCAATATTTTCAATATTTCATTTCATTTATAAGTACATAATAAATACAGCATATTTGTTAATTGTGAGCGAACAGGCTATATATATCCCAATAACATTGCAATGTTTTTTCACGTCCATATTCACGAAAGACTAACTAACAGCAATTTTCATTTGTTTTCAATGACGCGCGGGAAACAGACTCACGTTAAAAGAAAACGTCAGACGTTCAACTGTTGCGGGGACGCTACGTAAAGAAACGTTATTTTAAATTTATAGTCACAATCGCAGCGTAATTTTTAACTTTTATCAAACAAAGAAATAATGACATTTGAATCGAGGCATGTGCCATTTAGAACACAACACTACAATCACTTATTATGGAACTTCACGAAAATAAAAATGTTCGCCAAATCAAGTTCAGCAATCTCCTACGCAGTGATCTCCCCTTATCAGTACAATCTAATCCCAGTGTTAGTGATATACTGTACATGATATGGATTTTATTTCCCTGATAATATGAGGTTATAATACGTTGTTATGTTAAATACTGAATTCTAGCGCCTCGTCAAATATAAGTGCAATAAAACCAGAGTATTGTCAATGACATTTTCATTTCACACCATCAATGTTTTGACAGAACTTTGTTTATTTGCGTACAATATGGATTTGATATGTATTGTTTGGACTTGCAAAATAAAAATGAGGCTATCTTAAGTTGAATATGCATTTGATACAGACTCTTTGGACTGTAAAAACGAAAAAGAGGCTTGATTGAGTACAATATGCATTTGACATGGATTTTCTTTAACTCTTAAAATGAAAATGAGGCTAAAATCCAATTATATTCTTGCATATCAGACAGGATTATCTACCGTTTCGGTGGTACTAGAAAACCCTGTCTTACACCCCCATGTAAGACAAGTCGCGTGCTTTAAATGACGTCATTTATGACTGAATTGCGTTCTTGGGATGACGTCACTTAACCATTATGAATGAAGTTATAAGTTCATACGCTACTATAAGAAAAAAGTGCGTAAAGAAAATATCAGTCTTCGTAATTTCTGTTCTGAAAATAATTGATTAATATGCAAGAAAAAGAATCAAACACCGGCTGTCGGTGCAGACGGGAATATCTAGCTCTCGGATAACTGTTTAGCGGTAACTCGGCAGAGCCTCGTTACCGCCGTAAACAGTCACCCTCGAGCTAGATATTCCGGTCTGTACCGGCAGCCGCAATCTCCGAATTCCATTATCTTTTTGAATGTTCACATTTAGTTAATACAAGAAAGCTGTATCTTGATAAATATTTCTATGAACGTCCAAGTGCTTTAAAATTTGAAAAATTAATGAACCATAGTAATAAGGATATCCTTTTGAAACTTGCCATATTTTGCAAAAATATTATGTTATTATTTAAATAATGTTAGCTTGTTAGACTTATGTCTTTTCTCTTTGTTTTTTCTCGCAATGATTTTTGATTTTCTCTCTCATCCTCCATAACCAGTCAACTCCGTTCAATTATTACTGTAATTATATTACATCATGGAGTTGTATGACCATTTATAATTTGCCATTTTATAGTATTTTGTTTTTACATATTATTTGCCATTTTGTATTATTTTGTATGTATGTATTGTTTTATGTTGTCACATGCCCATATGGGCCCTAACTTATTCCTAACCTAACCTACGCAGTGATCTCCCCTTACAGTATTACGGAGAAGCCCCACCTAATATCGAACCAGCGTCTGTTTTATTTTTTTATTTCTATTTCTGTTTGTTTAATTTTTTGTTGCCTTTTATGTGTTTGTTTTTGTTTTTTGTTGTTTCTTTTTCGTAATTTCAATTATGGTTCGAATCAAATAAATCATATCTAATTGCCATGAGTTTCGTACATTATTCATAAACATGTCACTTAAAGTTTAGTGAAATAAAATGAAATATAATAAAATAAGATGTATTTTGCTGTATGTCGTTTGGCATTTTCCAATTTGCAATTACAAATAATAATGAAAACAAGAGATGTATCATTCTTTTACGGTTTATGCCTCAAGATTTATGTGATAATGTCTATGAAAACTTGAATAGTCCTTGATGAGTTAAAATATCCATAAAAGTACAAATGAATTAGGTACTGACTTTCCAAAGAAAATAATTATAATTTGGAATTAATGAAAGTTAGCGTGGAAAGTTCTTTAATATTTCTATACGGTAAATGGCAATTTATTCCCAAAAATAAAGACAAATCTACATACATTAATATGGCACAGGCAAAATAAGATGGAACAATGTCCAATTATTTAAGCAAACCTGTTCAATGTTTTAACGTCAACCCTTCTGGTGGCAACTCATTCTACTTATGCAACCAGTACAGTGCAGAACAAAATTAGCCGACACGGCTATTAAGTTAGTAATTATATTTATATATCTGACCAGATAGAAAGACGAACAAGTCCATTTTAGATATTTAGCGTGACAATGGTTAAAGAAAATTGATTGACCTTTGCTCTAGAGGGCAATTCACATATAATAGGTAGTTAAAAACTGTTTGTTGGATTGATTTAGCATTTCAAATGTATAGTCAAATCAAAGTGTCTATTAAAAGCTAAAATGTAAGCATTGTTTAATATAAAACTGACAGTCTGCAATATTTGCTCAAAAAGGAAGTCTGAAAGAACATGGCAAATATCCTACAATAAGATAAAAGTAGCTCATTTATGCAGTGACAATATCGCTTTTAAATTGTCCCTACAGAGAATAGATAAAATGTTCGATGATTTGAAGCTATTAAGCATTTTCAAATGTTAATATGAATTTTATTTTCAGCTATCATACGTTGTGATCGTACACACACCCGACAAAAAAGAATTTAGAAATTGAATTAAAATGGTGGCAAAAATGAAAGTGTTACTTATTGTAATAATTATTCAGTTCGAATTGCATTCATATATTGCGCAATTTCCAACTTCAGTAAGTCATTCTTCCGCATCAATAACAATGTACAAAGAACTGTTACGGGATTTATTTGATGATTATGATATAAGAATTAGACCTCGACTCAACCAATCTTCTACTGTAGAGGTCAACACTTCATTTACGCTTAATTCTATCGTCGATTTTGACACAGCAGGACAAAGTATTGTCATAATGGGATTCTTTATCATTACATGGTTTGATGAAGTCCTTAAATGGGATCCAAACGATTACGGAAAAACAAATTATTTCCGTGTGAGGCTTAATGATATATGGTACCCACAAATTGAATTTAGCAAGGTATGATTTACTTTTGTACCATTTTCTTTAAAAAAAATGTTAATGATTACATTCTTTCCGCGAAATTTGTTAACTTACTTTTAGTCTGCTAGCGACAACTAATTTTACTTTTTAATTTTATATGTTATGTAAATGATTATTGTACATTTTTTGTAATCTCAAAATAGTGTTTAATTCCATATTGAGATTATGTTAGAAGAAAGCAGTCTGTCTATATTACGCAGATGTTCTATTAAGCATGTTTAAAAAACAAAACAATGTATTCAAACAAATCCTATCCAATTTATGTATATCATCATATCTTTGAAATCAAATGAAATTAATGCTATGATGATTTGGAAGTGATGGTTATACAACACAGATCGATGCATGCTTGAAGTGGCATCAATGTAGAGAAAATCGGAATCCGTAAAGAACGCCCAACACGACAAAATTAAATATGTTACAGGGCCTTCCGGAAAATTTAATTATCAGAGCTTTCGATCGTCATTTACAGCGGACTAACAATGTTACAGAAGCAATCCTGAAACATTTCCGTCCAGAGTATTTTTGTTTTTGTTTCTAGTACACAGATAAAATACGGAAAATATGATAAGCAGACTTTAATCAGAGCATAGACGCGAGTACGAACAATTAATAATTAATATACACAACATAAATGACTCAATAGGTAACGGGACAAACGAAAAGTCTCATAAACAGATTGATCGACAGAACATGATTAAACAGTTATAAATTTTGACAAATTATAAATGTGTACAACAGTAAATGAACAGAGATAAAAAAATGCCCTTACAAAAGTAAAGAAATATTAAATTACAAATGGAGAGAAAAATAAAATAATAATTATTTTAATAATTTTGGAATATATGGTACGGAAGAAAGGGTTAAAAAATCTGTATCGAACAAAAAGTGTCTAAAAACTGAATTTATAATAACGCGGAGGAATACAAAAAAATCATTGGCACAGAAAATGAAAGGGAACATAGCAATTTTGCTTTTCAAAACATGAAAAATTGTACATGTATTGATCTGAGCACAGCATCTCCCTGAGAATTAAGATGCAAACCTTTATCTTAAACAGCAAATAATTCTCTCCTAGGAAAAAATCTATAAAGGCCCTAAAAGAGGAAACAAACTGACACATTTTTGTTTACAAAGCATTTGCAAACCCTTATTGACTTATTTGACTTTAACCTTACAAAACTCATTATCACAAGGTCAAGGCAGAATACTTATATGATATATGTGTTGAGAAATTTTCCTACATCTGGTAATAAAGTTCAAACTTTCAATCACATCAGCTGAATAAGACTGAATATCATAAGTAACCGTATGAATGTTCGTAACAGGTTTAATGTATTATTTTTGGCAGTTATCCTCAGAAAGGTATTCACTTCTGTTCCATGTATCCCCTCAATATTCTTAGCAATGGAATCTGACAAAATGTAGACCCTGATATCTGAAAATGAAAAGAGAAAGAAAGATGCACTAAATTCCATAACCACATTAATCGTTGACAGAAAAAACATCGTATTCAAACTTTTAACTTTATCTGACCAATCTAACGTTTAATACAACTTATAGCATCTGACTTCCAGTCCCCCAAGTAATTTATTGTGTTCTGTAGGAAAATCAGGTTTAAAGGCAAGGATCGCGAAACCCCTTCTGAAAGTATGTGTGGAACAGACCTTTAAATCTTAGCCTATCAAAGAAATGCACTCACGAAAACATATAATATGAAACTTAAGAATGCTGAGACAGCGAAAACAAGGCATCTTTACACTGTTTAATGTAAAGATTTATCAAACGTTCATAAGCAAGAACAGGACAAATGTTCTGATCTTGCAATCTTAATAATGGACAAATGAGATGTCCTTCACGAAATTGAATTGTTTTAGACCAGTTAATTGCACACGAATTAAATCACCTAAATGATGCAGATGTTTTGCATTTAAAATTTATCTTATACAGTTTTGAGAAGAAGAATGGCAATAGGCCGCTTGAAGAAAGCTAAAAGAAAAAGACACTCTCTCACTGAAAAATCTAAAACCTTATGAATTAGCAATAAAATAGTCAAAGTAATATGATGAGGAATTAAGCTCTGAATATATTTTAACGACAAATTTAACAAATATGAGTTAATATGAAGAGTATTATAACCTACAATTAAAGGTAAAGTTTTATCTCCCCATATAATATTCCTTATGTTATCACAGACTTAAAAGTCCCACTTAAAATAATCATACAGTCAAATAACAAACAAACAAAAATCTGGTAACAAAGTGATCCCTCGGAAGCATTAATCACAACAAAATTACAAGAGAATTGCAGACTCGGTTTAATTGAGTCTGTACACGAGGGACTTGAAATATAAACAATAAAGATTCTTTCCTATTAAACTTTAAATTCCTTTGTGAATCCTATGCAAAAACAGAAGCTGTAAAATGCCTAAGATCCTTTCTCTATGTAAACATGTCCATACTGCACTACCAATTAATTACAAATCATATAGAAATTTAAAGAAGCTGTCTTCCACGAATATCTCTAACAAAGAGGAAGCATAAGGAACTTGCTGATAAAATTCCGAACTATACAAATGCCACATAGATAAACAATCGGACAATCGAGTGAAACTACCACTTGTATGAATTCCTTTCAGTTTAAATTAATAAATATAAATAAGCAACAAAACATATTTCACCAAGACATTCTTTGAAAATTATTTTTTTTCACTTCCCAGTATTTAACAATATAAACAGTGAGATTATCAGTTTACCTTTTCTTCAAATCCACACACCAAAGCATAATAGCTATTACGGCTAGCCGCAATTAATGCCAACATTTCCAATCAAGTTATACCGAAATCTTGATTCAGAATAAAATCTAGAAAACACCGTGAAAACAACTATCTAAACTAAAAATTTCATCAACATGTTATCAAATACCATTATCAATTAAAGAAATGCCAATATATAAAGGAAGAAATTTTCTCAACCATTATAAATCTTTCTTAACATCTACTGGAGTGACATGAGTATTGGATTCATTTGCATAATTTGAAATAGGATTGATAAAGATTCTGGTAGATTTGACACATGCACCTACAAAATTAAGCTTACCCTACAATTTCTAAATATCCTTCAAAGAAGCATTATCTTTATTTAACAAACACAAGCAGACGAACACTCTGGATGATCAAGTTCTTCTTTCCAATATGTGCTTGGCAAATCTTGTTATAACATGTTTGTTAGTAAATGGCATGTGATGATTTAAAATTGCATTTATTCCTCTGATATTTCGGACAAACCCAAATTCAAGTATCATCATTACCTACCAGATTTGATTTGAAACTTCATTTGAGTAGAAGAAGAATACTGAACATGTAATTCAGACTGATTCTTCTTCGAAACCTGCGCTGGCTTAAACAGCTGATTCCATATAAGTAATATCATCACACAAGCTACCTAAACCAAGGGCTATCTCTCTTAAAACTTTCGCATAAAAAGATTTGATTTCTGAAATATCAAACGAAGAATTCATATACATGTACATTATTTTTTTAGAAGAGAAATTCATTCTTTTTTCTCTAGAGCACTAATTTTTGAAATTTTAGAAATTATTTCTAACTCTCCTGCAATGAAAAGACAGACTTCTAAATCATAAAAGATTATGTTTTTACTGACAAAATTAATCTTAATTTTGAAAGCAGATATTTTTGTTTGATTTTCACAGAATCAAAAGACTTGGAAGAAATACCCTATTTCTTTTTTTCTGTTTATGTTCTTTATGGTTTTCTTTTTGGAATTCCATCCATCATAACTTTCAGAAAAATCCGAAGATTAATCAAACACAACACCTAATCTTTGAAGCTCTTTTAAAGCCTTGTTTTTAATGTGTGGCATAACTCAAAGAGAGTTAAGGTTCAATTGAGAAGTGCCTTTATCATCAATTCTGGAATCCTCAGATTATTTAAGAAAGTTGTCATGACTAAACAGCTTCTGAAGCACTACGACCACCAGCCTCCGGTGCCTCGGATGTATATGAAGCAAAAGACTTGAAAGAAAGCACTGGATTGGTTTTCGTCTTTAATCTGGTCCCATTCACTAAATGACTGGAATAAGAACTAGTATTATCCAAAACTCCTGCACCAGATGACAACGACTTCTCAAGAGATTGAACATACAATTCGCGTTCTTCGACCTGTATACCTGTGATCTGTATACGCAATAGCAATAACTACAGCTGTTTTTACTTGTTTTTACAGCTTCCGCTTAGTCACGAGGTTTATCAATGAGAGCCTTTTTCTCTAATTCATTGCTATCGGCAATACTGTCCATATTCGGGGTCTTTGACGGAGGAGTCTGTATTTATTTTTCGGCAGTCCAAGCCTTTCCCCGTGTCGTAGACAGTTTAATATAATATAATATAATGTAATATAATAATAATCTGGAGTCTCTTTCACCCTCTCTTATTTCCTTTCTTGAGGCATCTCACAATTTACATAAGATAAAAGTTACCTTCCAAATAAAAGAAACAGTATATGAAAAATGTTCCCTTGAAATGCTTGTTAACCCTGCTTTGTTTATCTAGACGTCTTCACAAAGAAAATAAATCTGTGCACAGTAAATCTGTGTACCCGAAAAAAACCTTTTGCATTTATAATTACGCGGAAGAATACAACAAAGTCATTGATCCAAAAAATGAAAGGGTAAAAAAGTATGACAAACAATTTAGACCAATAACTTACCTGTTTTATATCGATAATTAAACGGTTTTATATTAATTAAAAGTACTCTATATTTCCAGACTAACGATGCAAGTAAAACCTTGGGTGATAAAGAAACGGAAATAGCTAAAATCTCATACAATGGATTTGTCGTGTGGACTCATGATGGGATTTTCAAGTAAGTTTATATATAATATAAAATCGCTTCTTTTTCACGTTATTTAATCGAGTTTGAAATTCTACAATTTCATTTAGACTTCTGTCAATATGCAAACTAAGGTAAATGACACGTTCGGTGGCAAACGTGATATATCATAAGCTTTGTATGTTTAAAAAATGTCTTTACCAAATGATTTAGTAAGCTTTATATTATTTCACTAGAATATCACTAGAATAATTTTTCCCCGGGAGATGCTTTGGTAGTTTAGCGCGGAGGAAGATAGTCTAGTACTGGTGTAACTCTCCAGGAACGATGGTTAGGAAACTACCCGCCTATATGACTGAAATACTGTTGGAAAAAGGCGTAAAATGAAACAAACAAACAAACCGTTTCATTTTTAGAACAAATGATTATGTTACCAATAAATAAACTTATATTATGCTACAAAATATATTCGTGTGTAGGCTACATTTGAATGTTTTGATCCGATGTCAAATAAATTTCTTGCTATGTTATTTACAAAATCAGCTGAAGTGAAAAGAGATATAAGTTGTTCACATCACATGTCATTGAAAAGCAATCATGAAAGTGTTTTTTGTGTGTGCTTTTACTTTATTGTGAGCTAATAGAAACAAATTGTGGAGTGTACATTGCTGATTAACAATGCCTTCTCTTACTCAAAGCTATATTTTGTTGCTTTTTTAGCTCCATGTGCAAAGTGACTGTTAAATATTATCCATTTGATGTACAAACATGCGAGTTGATTTATCACGCTGCCGGTGAAAACAAAGACACAGTGCTTCTAAATGTGCCACATGCTAATCATTACTTTAACCTTTTGGAAAACTCGGAATGGCGTGTTGTTAAAACTACTGCAAAAGTTATAGATTCATTCAATACGAATGTCATGTTCATCGTAGTCACTGTACAGAGAAGAGCAGAATTTACAGTGTATACAATGATTATTCCTCTAGCAACACTTGCCGTGGTAAATGTCTTCACGTTTCTTGTACCAATTGAATCAGGAGAGAAGGGATCACTGTCTATCACTCTGTTCCTCGCATATGGTTTCTTTACCACAATTACCAGAGATTCTCTTCCCCATAACTCCATTCAAGTATCCTACTACATTGTCTACGTCACTACCCTCCTCATATTCAGCGTCTTCACCGTTATCTATGTCATTATCGAAGCTAAGATCAACTCTAGCATAGGTTCAAACGAGATAAACATCTGTAAAATAAAATCAAATCAAGTGAAAAGCGTTGACGCTATGTCGAAAACAAATGATGAATATGAACTTGAAAACATGCCTCAAATGGACAAGACCTTGACATGGAATGAGTTTCTTAAGAAGATGGATATTGTTATGTTCTTGTTTAGCATTTTAGCTATGAGCATTTACAGTACAGTGTTATGGACATACGTATATAAGAAAAGCAAAATATATTCATGAAACTACCTGTATATTGCTTAGTCGTGATCTTGAACTAAATAAACAGCATTTGCAAACAAATGTTTCGTTTTCACATTCAGCATTACAACAGCGTTATAATTGTCACTTTTGTATTGTAAATATTGTTACTGATCCGTGCTTTTACGCGGCTTTCTAAAGATTGACAATGAGGCTCTAATGAAATGTATTATTAAACTTAAGTTGCTTGGAAATTGTAAAAAACTGAATTCATGAAATAACTTCCTCTTATAAAAAGGAAAGTCTAAAGACCCTAGCCGATGCTTTTTTTTAGAAACATCCAGAAGCTAATAGAAACCTCATGCATGTATTTAAAACATTTTACGATATTTCAGTCATTGTCAATATACAGTGTATTATTATTATTTTCATTTCAGTGAGTCAATTGTCTTTGTTTGTTTTACGGTATGTCGTTAGAAACTATTGTGAATTTTGTGTTTCTTACTTTTGTATCAAATCTGTTCATGTAGTGATATCAAATAATTATACCAAAAAACAAGAGTTCACTTCAAACTATGTCTTTTATTATGAAGAAGCGCACTATCAGTTAATTATCAATTTTCAAAGTGTGATGAAAATTCTAAACATTTTCAGAGTGTATGGAATCAAGATGATTCAATGATATACAATATACGCTACTTTTGTCAGTGTTGGATAGTAAATTGGATATTTTCCAAATACAGAGTGAGATAATTTGTCACATTGACCTTAAAATTTGGTCCACAGGCAAGCAGAAGTCAACATTTAATGATCAACATTATTTTTTGTCCAATCACGTTGTAGTATTTTTCAAATTTCTGCTAAGTCTAACTTTGGTTAATGTGTACTAACTAAATAAAATTTACTTAACCTGTCGTCTAACCAGTCTAACAAATTTCAATAATGCATTATATTAGGGAGGAGTTAGAGCTGTGGTTTGCACTCTGAATTGTAAAAGATCTAAGGTTAGCAAAACAATGCCAACGTAAAAAAATTAAGCGAGGTCATGTGCTTCTAAATGTGGGGATACAATCAATTAATTTATTACATATATAATACATGTGGGGCACGCAGAGACAAATGATTACATTGTTACTTTTTATATCCTTTTAACTCTATGAAAAATGTCTGTTATAAATTGCTGACTGTTTTAAACTTTATATTTTCTAGAAAAAGTAACCAAAACATTATTTTCTTTCAGTCGATAGGAATGAACTGCATTAACACAATGCTTGATATTAAGAATACTATGATTACATTTTATGGCTGGAAAACTCATTGTACCACCTGTAAACCTAAATTGACACACAGAAAAAAAGTCAACTGTTTTTCAAATGAGCAAATCAATAGGGATTTTAAAATTTAGTAACGAATTTGTATCAATTAATAATCTCTAATGTATTGTTCTTAATTTTCCATTGATTTTAAAAGGATGTACACATTTCATTAACTCCATTGTTTTACCTAATTGCATTGTTTTCATCGCTGTTTTTTCCCCAGATATTTTATAGAAACATGATAGTCTTATTGTAGATAAAGATATAAATTCTGTGACATTTCAGCCTAATTATATGTTGAAAGGGCCATTTATTTAGCTTATCTAAATGTGACATGTTAGAAACTTGACAAGGTGTAGACATCTTGTAGAACGAAAGGGTGGAGCTATCAGTGATTTAGAGAAATGCCTTGTTTTTGGTTGAAAAAAATAATGTTGATCATTAAATAGGTTAAATGTTTAATAATACACATTAACACAAATAATTGGTCGCCTGTCTGCGGCAGGCTTGACCAATTATTTTTGTTAATATGTATTATTAAACACTAAACTATACATAAAGTTTCGAAGTCATGAACATATTAACACAAAACGTTATAATTATAAAATGTCACTGTGACCTTTACCAAATATCGCTAACCTCAAAATTGGTACGGCAAATAGGACTCATCAGCATACAAAGTTTGAAATTTCACAATTTATATGCTTTGACTTCATAGTCAGTTATACTTTGTTTATACACGTACCAGAGACCATGATCGACCTTCGACCTTTTGAGCTGAAAATGGGTGTTGCTCATCATGTATAACTCTCATATACATGTATATACATGCACAAAAACAGTGCAAAAACTCGAAAACAGTAATTATATTCTAGATCTACTTTGCTTTAGCACTGATTGATGCTTCATTTACATTCTTACGTCCCCTCATCAGCATGTGAATTCTACAATGTAATCTCATACCCTTACAAGTCTTGAATCAAGACGCGATATTTATTTATTTATTATTTCAATTTCGATTTCAATTACGAAATAATTAGATTGCGAATAGTTTTAACACCAAATGAAGTGACGTCATAATTTATATGGCAAATGGTCCACGTCATACTTTAACATGTAATCATAACAAACAGGCTAGACGATTTTCTTTGAGAACTTGTAAATGTTTACTTTATTTTGCCGGATTATTATTTAATAAGTGAACAAATTGTTTCGTTTAAAAAATAAGACGCGTCGCGGCGTGTTTGAATGCCGATTTGACTTTTGTTAAATATTGAAATAATCGTGAACTTTTGAATTTGACAATTCAAGACAAAAAGTGCAGTAAAGTTTATGTGATTCTAAGGGATTTTTTAGATCGATGTTTAAATTAAAGGTAAGAATTTTATCGTGTTTAAATTAAAGGTAAGAATTTTATCGTGTTAGGCCTACATTCTGTTGTATCTTTTAATTTTATCCGGTGTTTGGACTTTACACCTCCAGGATGTTTCACCCCTGAACGTTTCACCCTCAAAACCCTGGTCTTTTCATCTCCACTTTTTAAATTATTTGTGAAAATTTAATTGATTTGTCAGATCAAAGTACCTTTTTTAAATAGAATAGATTAAAGAAAATCAAAGGCCAACAATTGCAAAAACAACTGCATATTTGATATAAATTAGCACCTTTAACAAATGAGTAACAAGCAAATGCCTTCAAAACAAACAATTTTTTTTGTCAATTTTCATACTTAATGTGTACTTTAACAATGTCTGATTCTGTGTACATTTTATCTTTGTGCTTCTTGCTCTGAATTTGTGTTAGATGATGATTTAGCAGTTTCTTGTGATGGATGTAATTCTTGGCAACACATTGATTGTAATTCAGGTGAGTGATAATATTATCTTTAAAGATACATTTTATTTGTCACGTGATCATGGCGGCAACATGTATGTAAACAAAACGGTGATATAAATATACGACAAATCAAGTCTAAATAGATCGTAAGATAAAAGTTGATGTTATAATTCATTAAGTCATTTATAAAACAGATAACTTATGAAGCAACATGATATGGGGAAAAAACATAAAAGTGGCAAAAATGGTAACAATATAAAAAGCGGTGATACCCCACCCACACAAAGCATGTATAGTCCAGTCAATCAAGGCGGAATTCAAGATGAAAATATGAGTATGGCAAGTAATACTGGGCATATTGAGACAACTAAAAATGCCCAAGTAAAATATAATGCAGAACAATCGCCAGCTGTACAGCAACTTTATCATGCTAGACAAGTATTATACCCTTCCCCACCCACAATTATACCCAGTACAAGCGTACAAAACATGACTGAAACAATACCCAACACTGTTCAGAATGGAAACACAAGTATAATATCAGGGCAGGTATATGATTTGAACAATACAAACATGTGTAGCGGATATTTGAATATAAATACCCCATACCAACAGTCATACCCAAGTGTACCATCCCAAATGCCCCCTGGTATGCAAGCACCACCACTAAATCAGCAAGACCCAAATGAAATCCCCCCTTGGGTCAATATACTTCAAGGAATGGAATCAAGAATTGAGATGAGACTGAGTGGAATAGACAGACAATTGAAATACCAAGGTGTCCAATGGCAAACTCTAGAAACTTTGATAAAAACACAAAACTCAAGAATAACCTCTATTGAACAACAGGTGCAAGATATAAATAAAGTGAAAAATGCAGTGACTAAAACTGAACATAATGTCAAAATGCTAGATGAAAAAGTGCAATGTCAAACAAAACAAATACATGAATACCAGAATAGCATTGAAGTGAAGTGACCTTTATGAAAACATCAATTTTGATCAAAATGATACTAAAAGTAAATTAGATCATCTACAGGGCCTGATGAAAAAGATTGAAGTAACCATGAATGAAATAAAAGAAAATCAGCAAGACCAACATGAAACAATATTAGATCTCCAATGCAGAAGCATGCAAGACAACTTAATTTTCTATGGTATAGAGGAACCTAAAACAGAAACAGGAGAATATGAAAACACTGAAGAAAGTCTGAATGAGTTTATCACAAACAAAATGAAAATACACAAAAGCATCCAATTTCAAAGGGTACATAGACTTGGCAAGAGGAGAAGGGACCAAATTAAACCAAGGCCAATCATTGCAAAATTTAAAGAAGACAAAGATAGAGAGCTGATAAAGTATACAGCCCCAGAAGTTTTAAAAGGTTCAGAGTTTGGTGTAAGAGAACAATATCCAAGAGAAATTGAAAACCGCAGAAAATTATTGTACCCAAAACTAAAAGAGGCCAAAGAAACTGGACAGAGAGCTAGATTAGTAAGAGATAGATTATATATTTATAATGAAAGATTTGTTCCAGATAACAATGAATTCCCCAAAATAGACAAAAGAAATAACAGAGAATATGATAATGGTAAACCCCACCAGACAAGAGGTACACAAGACATACACAGGACAAAGGTGTACTACAGAACAAACACAAACAGAACAAATACAAACAGAAATACTGCAAGTCCAACTGGTGTAAAAACTCCCACAACAAACAGATTTCAAGTCCTTATAGACATGGAAGATGAACATGAACCATCTCACAGCAGTAAAGGTAAAAGAGCGGCTAAGTCACCAATTGACACATATTTAGAGACAAAAAAATATAGGGAATGCTCACCAACCACAATAAGTTCTGAGGAAGATATGGAAAGTCACTACACAAGAAACTCAACAATAGAACCGGAGCAGCAAGATAATACCTTCTAGTGGTGCGAAGAGGGCAACCAACAGTTTAACTCAAATTCAAACTGTATTTCAGAAGAAAAAATAAAAATTTGTTCAATCAATGTATGTGGATTAAAATCAAGACTTAATTATCCTGAATTTATTGAGTTTATAAACAAATATGACATAATTGGTATTCAAGAAAGCAAACTAGATGACCTGGATACAATTGCTATTGAGGGTTACCAAGTGTTTACAAATAATAGGAATAAAAATTCTAGGTACAGATCAGGTGGAATCTGTCTCATTGTTAAAAATGAATTATCATCAAAAGTAAAAATAATAAAAAGAAACAGTAAACTAGTTTTATGGTTTAAACTAAATCTTGTACACCAACTACAGAATAAATATTTAATATGTGGAGTTATATATATCCCACCAATTAGAACTAGATATGCTAACCCGGACCCATATCAAGAGTTACAAACAGAAATAGACAATTTTGATAATGAACCTATATTATTGTTTGGAGACTTTAATTCAAGAGTTGGAAGCAAAAATGATTTTGTACAATGTGATAGGTTTATATTAGAGTCTATGGGTAATGATGACCTTCTATCTACTAATAAGGAAATACTTAGTACACTACACCAATATAATGTACCTATAGAAAGAAAAGTTGCTGATACAGCAACAAATGAATATGGCAATATGCTTATTGATTTTTGTGTAAATAATGATTTGTTTATTGTAAATGGTAGAGTTGGTATAGATTATGAAAATGTCAAAACAACATGTAAAGGCAGAAGCACAATAGATTTGTTTATTTGTACTCCATGTATTTTTGAAATAATTAAGAATTTTCAAATCGATGACTTCTCAAGCATGATTTCAGATGTGCATAACCCACTTATTCTAACAATTGGAACTGAGAATATAATTAATAATAAAACTACAATGAATAATACCAAGGGAGAATCAATAACCAAACTGTGGAACAATGATATCAACACACATTTTGGTACAAATATTGAACTCTCACAAGTAAATGCTGTTTTGGATACACTTAATGGGCTGAATGATACAAATGAAATTAAACAGGATGATATTGATAATATTGTTGACCATATAAATGAAATTTTCAATGAAACATGTAAAAAAGCATTTGGCAGTAAAATAATAAAGAAGAAAACAAACAAACTGACAAATAAATTCCAACCCTGGTTCAATACTGAATGCAATAGAAGTAGAAATCTGTACCACATTGCACGAAAAACTTATAATAATAATAAATCAGAAAGAAATAAAAATATTCTAAAAGATGTAAGCAAGCAATATAAGAATAAAATAAATATGACATATAAAGTATACAAGAATAATAAAATAGACTATCTGAGAAAAATAAAAGGTAATAACCCAAAAGAGTTTTGGAAAGTAATAAATAGTGTAAATAAAAATAAACAAGAGCAACAAGCAAAACCAAATGACTTATATGAATATTTTAAAGAAGTAAATTCAAATAAACATGGAATGGACAATAATATCCTAAATTCAGAACAAGAACCATATCAAGAAATAAATGAAGAAATAAATACAAAAATAGCAGATGAGGAGATAATAAATACTGTTAAAACATTAAAAAGCAATAAAAGTCCCCGAGTAGATAATATTCTTAATGAGCATATCAAATGCACTCTCTAGATATAATGATACCAATATATAATAAATTATTTAACTTCATTCTAGACACTGGAATTATACCTAAATGTTGGACAGAAGGAAACATTATTCCTATCTATAAAAACAAAGGAAATATAGAAGCACCTGAAAACTACAGACCAATTACACTGTTGAGCTGTTTAGGAAAACTGTTTACAGCAATTATAAATAATAGATTAACTAAATATGCAGATGAATATGATCTTATAAAAAATAATCAAGCAGGATTTAGAATGAACCATTCCACAATCGATAATTTATTTGTTTTACATACTCTTTTAGATATGCTTGGAGCCCAAAAGAAAAATCTTTTTTGTGTATTTATTGATTTTAAACAAGCTTTCGATACAGTTTGGCGACAGGGGCTATGGACAAAATTATTAAAATATAATATAAATGGTAAATGTTTTAATGTTATTAAAAACATGTATTCTAATATAAAGTCTAGAATAAAAACAAATGAAGGGTACACTCAATTTTTTCCATGTTTATCAGGAGTTAGACAAGGTGAAAATCTTTCTCCTTTACTATTTGCAATATATTTAAATGACCTAGAACATTATTTAAGTAATAAAGACATAAATGGGATTAATTGTAACATAAGTCTAAATGATATTGGTATGTACTTTAAACTATTCATAATACTTTATGCAGATGACACAGTCTTATTAAGTGAAAGTAGTGAAGACCTCCAGAAATGTATAAATACATTTGAAGAATACTGTCAAGAATGGAAACTAGAAGTAAATATCAAGAAAACTAATGTACTAATTTTTGGATCAAGGTGCATTAAATATGAAAACTACTTTAAATATAAAAATAAACCACTAGAAATAGTAAATGAATATATTCATATAGAATTATATATAAATACCTTGGATTATATCTATCGAGAACAAAAAGCTTTGTCAAAACAAAAAAACAAAACAAAAAAGAGCAAGCAAACAAAGCTATGTCTTCCTTACTAAAAAAAATTAGGACCCTGAATTTGACATTTGATCTGCAAATTGACTTATTTAATAAAACAATCAAACCAATATTACTATATGGGTGTGAGATATGGGGCTTTGCTAATAATCAAGATATAGAAAAAGTACAGCTGAAATTTCTTAAAATGATACTCAGCTTAAAAAAATCCACACCATCATACATGATATATGGAGAATTAGGTGTGAAGCCACTGCAAATTGATATTAATTCAAGAATAATAAATTTTTGGAGTAAACTTACTGACCCTACAAGCAACAAATTATCCAATAATATGTATATAATATTATATGGACTACAAGAACAAAGAAAACTCAAATCTAAATGGTTAATGCACATTAAAAACTTGATAATGCAAAATGGATTTGGATTTATATGGAATACACAAACTGAAATTAATAGAAAATGGTTCCCTCTAGCTTTCAAACAAAAATTAAATGATCAATATTTACAAGAATGGAATGATCTAGCAAGCAAATCTACTAGCAGCCTTGATTTTAGATTATTTAAAGACAATTTTGGCATAAATAAATACTTTTACATAACACCAAATTACTTTTGTAAAATTATTACAGCTTTTGGAATTAGAAATCATAGATTACCAGTAGAAATAGGTAGATGGACAGGTGTACCACTAAATGAAAGGAAGTGTTGTTTATGTGAACTTAATGAAATTGGTGATGAATTCCATTATTTACTGTCTTGTCATTATTTTAAGGAGTATAGAAAACATTTTATAAAACAATATTACTATAAGAATGCAAATATTATTAAATTTTCTTAACTGTTAAACTTTGAAAATGAAAAAACAGCTTATCAAGTTATGTAAATTTTTGGATATTATCATGAAAACACTAAGGAACTTTTCATTAACAATATAAATATAAACAAATGATAAAAAGAGATCAATTGCTTCAGCATAATTTCATGCTTATCATATTTATATGTAGACATTTAATTATTGTTAATTACATTTCTTTTTATCTATGTTTTTCATGTCATTTTGTTGCTGTTGTTGTTACTATTACTAATTATTATTATTTATTAATTCATTGATTTTTCCTCAAACTTAATACCATGGAGTGTACTGTAGTGTGTAATTATTCTGTTGATATTATGATATTTGTTACAGTATGATTTGCTAATACAAAGTAACATATATAATAATATGATATTTGCATTATTATATTTATAGAAATATATCATTATTTTGTTGAAATATGTCATTATTTTTATACTTCTGATCATAACCATTGTATTTGTAATAATTTACAAAACTGTACTTTAGTTTAAATAATGTGATAAACATAAATTCAAAATTTAGACCAATGATCATGAACAATATAATGTATTATATACATGTATATAATTGTTACTTTTAACTATGTACATATATGGTTTGTCACTGAGTACTGAGCTATGTGGATAGCTAATAAACATTCTTTACACTAGTCTAGTTTAGAGGTCAGTTACTAACTATTTAATAAAAAAATTACATATATGAGGCACACTGTTATGAAAATGGATAGTTAATTATCTGCATGTATGGCAACTCTATTCATTTCGTTTCAGAATAGAGTATCTGGTTCATGACAACATTTAATATTCATTTTTGTTAAGAATTTCCTTAAATGACGTGCTATTTCACGGATAGCATGTTATTACAGGGAATGCACACAGCCGGTCCATGCACGGCTTCCTTCAGGTGTTTACAAATTTTAAAAGTATAGATTAAAAAAAAGTAACTCTAATTTAAAAAAAATGCATATTATCATAACTTAGATGAAATTATACACTGTAAAAAAAGGATAGCCACTTACCATTCAATGTTGACGGAAAGGTCTGATAAAGTCCATATTTTGAATCACATTATGTGAATTTTTTATATATTTTTATTCGTCAACACATCACTAAGTACACTTTTCTTGTCACCACACATTGAGAACTAATATTTCTCTCTTCTAAGCACAAATATGATTAATTAAATAGCATTAACACAACTTTCCTCAAAACAAACAAGTCTAGCCTTCGTGCTAATATCCGTTACACCTGAATGATTTTCTTGCAATTTTTATGACACAATTTGTCTGACCCAGTAACCAGAACAGAACAGAACAGAACAGATCTCTTTATTTCTTTCCCAGGGTACATGGTAATACAACATGGGGATATACTATAAACAGATACAATATTATAAACAAACTTCCGATAGTACTTTATCAGCTGATGAATAGTGTTTTAATTCAAAATAGTATGAAGATTCAGTAACATTTATAGATAAAGATGTTAATTTTGGGGGAATCCTTCAATAAAGATTTAATATGCACATTATTCATCTGATGATGTAGTTCTTATCTATATAAGTATTAAAAAAAACAAGAAAAAAAAAACTAAACTTGTTTTGACATATCATGGAAAAGTGACCTTAATATTAATGTGTTCAAATCATTACTATGTTAAAATAAGCTAGTTATCCTTTGAAAAAACATTAAGAAACATTTCAATGTACAGTAATACATAAACACATATTAAATAATATCCTATACATTAGACAAAATTTTCCATATGATCAGTATGCCATATAGAGACATTTAAGTCATAAATTATACTACATGTATTGTACTTTACAAAATTATAGAGAGAGAAAAATAAAATGAAGTGTGTTGTTAAGTAAGATTAATAAAAGAGACAATTTAAACTCATACAAGTCAACACCAAGCCTTTATCAAGGAGCATAAATAATAATCTAGCATGTACGCCCGTGTAATCTTAAATCGTTAGCCTAAGTACATATACAATTCGCAATGTTAAATAGTTCGTAATAAAACACATTTAATTACCAACAATAATGATATGATTAATTATATTTGCTACCTACGAGTGTTTTGCGCAAATATATATTTGATATATATATGAACTGTTTAGATCAACTAAAAGATTTCTAGAAAAAAAATAATGTAGTTTCTTTAAGTAGGGAGAGTTTGTGGGCAATGCACGTAAAAATCATGGACTTAATACATGTAATTTTACAACGAAAAAGAATGTCATTCATAAGTGTGTGTAATATTTACATGGATTTATTACAAAGGTAAAGTTCTTTTGTCGGAAAACGGTAGCTATTATAAATGTATACACAATGTCTAAGTGCTGTAAGATGATAACACGTTCATTTAGATAACAAGAGGACCATGATGGCCCTGGATCGCTCACCTGACACAACCGCATCCAAGCAATGTCTTGAACAAGCATCATGGCCAAGTTTGATGACAACTGAGTCAAACATGTGACCTCTAGTGTGTTATAAAGATTTTTCCATATTTGGGCAATGTGACCTAATTTTTGACCGGACACGACCAATATTCAAACTTGACCTAGAAATCATCAAAGCAACCTTCCTGACCAATTTCCAGGAAATTTGGATCAAAACTGCAGCCACTAGAGTGTTAAAAAGATTTTTCTATTTTTAGCTCCTGTGACCTAGTTTTTGACTGGACATGACCAATCTAAGCACTTGACCCAGAAATCATCAAAACAACCTTCCTGACAAATTTCCAGAATATTTGAATCAGAACTGCAGCCACTAGAGTGTAAACAAGCTTTTTCTATTTTTAGCTCCTGTGACCTAGTTTTTGACCAGACATGACCCATCTTCGAACTAGACCTAGAAATTATCAAAACAACCTTCCTGACAAATTTCCAGAATATTTGAATCAAAACTGCAGCCACTAGAGTGTTAACAAGCTTTTTCTATTTTAGCTCCTGTGACCTAGTTTTTGACCGGAGATAACCCATCTTCCAACTTGACCTAGAAATCATCAAAACAACCTTCCTGACAAATTTCCAAAATATTTGGATGAAAACTGCAGCCCCTAGAGTGTTAACAAGCTTTTTCTATTTTTAGCTTCTGTGACCTAGTTTTTGACCGGACATGACCCATCTTCAAACTTGACTTAGATATCATCAAAACAACATTCTTGACAAATTTCCAGAATATTTAGATGAAAACTGCAGCCACTAGAGTGTTAACAAGCTTTTTCTATTTTTAGCTCCTGTGACCTAGTTTTTGACCGGAGATGACCCATCTTCGAACTTGACCTAGATATAATCAAAACAACCTTCCTGACAAATTTCCAGAATATTTGGATGAAAACTGCAGCCACTAGAGTGTTAACAAGCTTTTTCTATTTTTAGCTCTTGTGACCTAGTTTTTGACCGGAGATGACCCATCTTCAAACTTAACTTAGATATCATCTAAACAACCTTCCTGACAAATTTCCAGAATAATTGGATCAAAACTGCAGCCCCTAGAGTGTTAACAAGCTTTTTCTATTTTTAGCTCCTGTGACCTAGTTTTTGACCAGAGATGACCCATCTTCGAACTTGACCTAGAAATCATCAAAACAACTTTCCTGACAAATTTCCAGAATATTTGGATGAAAACTGCAGCCACTAGAGTGTTAACAAGCTTTTTCTATTTTTAGCTCCTGTGACCTAGTTTTTGACCGGAGATGACCCATCTTCGAACTTGACCTAGATATCATTAAAACAACCTTTCTGACAAATTTCCAGAATATTTGGATGAAAACTGCAGCCTCTAGAGTGTTAACAAGCTTTTTCTATTTTTAACTCCTGTGACCTAGTTTTTGACCCGAGATAACCCATCTTCAAACTCGATCTGTATTATATTGAGACAAACATTCTGACAAAGTTTGATGATGATCCAATCAAAACTGTGACTGCTAGACTGTTAACAACCCAATTGTTGACGACGCACGACGCACAACGCACGACGCACGACGACGGACGCCAGACATAGCCCCATCACTATACCTCACCTTGACCACTTCGTGGTCAGGTGAGCTTAAAAAAAGAAAAAAAAAAGAAAAAGGAACGCAGTTATTTCTTCTATTGCATAACTTATGCTAGTTAAATTTAGACATAATAATGCCGGTAAATGTACTTAAATTAGAAAGAGTATTTTCATTTCTACTTGATAATATTCTCGCAAAACAATGGACGGTATCTGAAATTGTAATTTGCTGTAGGAGGGAATTTCTTTCTGTATTAAAGAATGAGCATTTAAGTAAATAGTGTTGCTCCGAGCCTATATCTCCGGAGTTACAGAGTCTACACGTGCTATCTAGAAAAGCGGTTCCCCGTCCCCAACGCGCTGTTTCAATTGGTAAACGATTATTACATGTACGAAATCTAAATAAGGTTATGTAGCTTTCTTTTGGGAGTATATTGAAATATGTCTCGTATTCTAAAGTGTTTTTAAATGAGCTGTAGATTCTACCTTTATTCGACGCTTGTAGATCATTATACCAACTTTGTTTAAATGGATCAATTAAAGTTTGTTTTACAATTTTGTGGATATTTTTATGCACTAAAATTTGCTGGTTTTGCCAAATATCAGGTCTTCCTACATTAACGAGAATCTCTTTAATTTTACTTGTCCATTTCAATTCAGTATCATTCCGATTTAACATGTAATTGTAAATTTTAACGGATAGTTTATTTTCATTTCCAAGCACTAAACGTGACCAAAAAGAGATCATTTTAGCATATACATTAATGTAAATCGGATGTCTTCCAAGCTCACCGTTGAGCATATATTTTGGGGTGCTTTTCCTAGTCCTAGCCGATGTTATTCGTCTCATAAAGACGTTATGGATTTTTTCAAGTAAATCTAGATTTTCAAAACCAAAAATTTCTGACCCATATATAAGGATCGGCATAACAGTGTAATCAAATAACTTTATTATTAGATCAGGGGGTAGGTCTGAGTTATTTGTTTTTGTAAATAGAAGGTGCATTGCTTTATTGGCATGTTGGCTTATATGTTGCCTAGCTTTAAGGAATGAACCGGACGCAGAAAATGTTAAACCTAGATAATGGTATTTGTCAGTTATTTCAAGTTCATGTTCGCCTAAATTAAAATGATATGAATTTCTATTTTTAGCTCCGAATATTATTACTTTTGTTTTACTTGGATTAACAGTTAATTTCCATTGAATACATTACGAGTTAACATAATTTAAACTATGTTGAAAATCGACAGGGTTATCCGCGACTATCACGGTGTCGTCAGCGTAGAGAAGAATTAAAAGTTTAAGCCAAGGTTCATCTAGCTCAATACCAGCGGCACCGTGTGCCTCCAGATATGTTTGTAAATCATTTAAGTATAAAGAAAAGAGGATCGGACTTAAATTCTCGCCTTGTCGGACTCCTATTTCTGAAGAGAAGAATTGAGAATGGTTACCGTTATGCTTTACACAATATCTTATATTTTGATACATGTTAAAAAATTTTCGAAATAATTTTCCATCGATAAAGTTTTGCGTAAGTTTTTGCCAGAGTCCAAATCGCCAAATTCTATCAAAACATTGTGAGAAGTCTACATAGGTACAATAAACCTTTTGTTTTCTTTTCCTTAAGATCTCAATAAGTGCATGGAGCGTGAAAATATGATCAGAACATGAATACGAACTTCGGAATCCTGCTTGATTTTCATTAAGTAATTGCGTATTTTCAATATAATTGGTTAGTCTTAGTTTAAGACTGCTGTAAATAGTTTGCCTAGACATGATATAATGGTAATTGGTCTGTAAGAACTAGTGTCTAGAGAGTTTCCTTTGTTTTTACAAATTGGGATAATGAACCCTTCGAGCCATGATTTTGGAATAATGCCAGAGTTTAGTACTGAATTGAAGAGTTTATTATAAATAGGTAAAAGCAGGTCTTTAGTCGATTTAATGTGCTCATTTAATATATTATCCGCGGGACTGCAAGCTTTTCCGTTATTTAAATTTCTTATACATCTTAAAATTTCAGCATCAGAGATAGGTGCATCTAAATATTGGTTAGAATGTTCTAAAAAATCATTGGATAGTCTAGAAAACGATCATCTTCCTCGTCAATATAGGGGTTTTTATTAATATTTTTAAAAAAATTGTAAAATTCTGTGGTGTGTCATCATCCTTTGATTTCGGTTTAAGTTTTTTAAGGAATTTCCAGTATTGCTTCGGGTTTTTGTCATGCATGTTTCTTAGTTTATTACCGTTTTTGTGTTTAAACTTCTTAATATAATAATTCATAACGCGTTTATATTCTTTACTTGCATTTTGTAAACGCAACTTATTATCAGTAGTACGCTGACAGCGATATTCAGATTTTGCATTATGATAGTTTTGTCTCGCTCTATGACATTTAGGGCCAAACCAAGGTTTATTATTCCTCCGGGGGGCAAATGTATTTTCACATTTAAATGTTTTATTAGACGCTTTTTGGAACAGATTTTGTAATTCGTTCGTAACGGTTTCAGCTACTTGTTCAGTTCCCTCGGATTCGTTTAAAAATAATTGTGATATTTGGTCAATATGATTTGAGTCTACATTTTGACAAAATTCGGAACGTTTATCGTCTTGCCATCGTGGTTTTGCTGTAAGAGTGCGTTTTGTATTATGCGTATCTGATTTATGTTTCAAATTAAAAGACAAACACAGTGCACTATGCCCATCAGAGAAAAGCAAGGAAAAGCATTTGGCAGTAACAATCAAATAATCAATTACCGATTTGTCTCGAAAAGTAAAATTCCCTTGTAAATCTTTATCATATCGTCCATTAACAATAAATAAATTATTGTTTCTGCATAAATCTATTAACATCATACCATTGGGATTAATTTTCTTGTCCATCGATTTCCTGTCTAAATTTATTGACAAATTTTCAAGAATTGTATAATTATCTAAATGGGAAATAGAATCCTCGTCAATTTCGAACATATCGTTTAGAAAAGAGTCTGAGGGGAGATAATCTGCAAGTTCTGCAACTCTTGCATTCATGTCACCAGTTAACATAACATTCTTATAATTATATACTACATACAGAAATAATTTCATTTTCAAAAGAATTGATATCAGTTTCATTCAGAAACCGCGAGTTTTCTGGCGGAAAATATATAATACCTAGCACTGCATTTTCAGACGAATTCAAAAATTGTTTATCTAACGAAACCACCATTATATAATCATTATTTCCAGGTAATTCTTTTACAAATTTAGAATACTTTTGTTTAACATATAGACCTATTGTACCGGACTTTCTTTTGTAATTATGTGTACGATGTTTGGCCAAAAATACATAGTCTTCAATATCTACTAAATCGTTATCATCAAGATGCTTTTCAATAGCACAGAAAAAATCAAAGCAATTAACAAATTCTAAGAAATCTGGGTAATCAATGCGTTTTTTTAAACCATTTACATTCAAACTACAAAACTTAATATCAATATCATCACATATCGTTCGGGAAGAATTCTCCAATCTGTCCTTATCACGGTTATCAGAGTTCCTGTTTACTGGGGTAGAGCTTATATTTGTGTCTGTCCACGGCCTCGAGAATTTATCAATCTGGGAGTTACTACGATAGTGCTGAGATTCCCTCCTGGATGCTCGACCTCGTGAACGCGGTGATATAGGGGTTTTCCTGTTGGGTGAAATTGACTCTCTCCTGTTGCGACCGGTGTTTCGTGAGGGTGACGTAGAAACTTGTCGTATCCTTTGATACGCGTCTGCTCGTCTGTCAGCATGTAAATCCCGTGCAGTTTCCGCATTTGTCCTGGTCACGTGACTATTCATTGACTCATTTTGTTTATCTGGAGTATTACTACGCGCCCTAGATAATGAATCAGCTGTCTTTTGTTTTGAAATGTTCGAATGGTTCATAACAACGTCCCAGTCTGGGAAACGGTCCAGTGCAACATCCCCATCACGAATAACTTTTGCGGGATATGCCAGAACTGTTCTACTATCGGGATATCTCTGTTTTATAGATTTAAAAGTAGGCCACAAGGTTTTCCTAGCCGAGGCTATTTCGGGTGGTAAATCTTTATTTATGCTGTAATTAGAGCCTTTCAGGCGGCGAGCTCTCGAAATAATCAATTGGACATCATTAAAGTGTTCAAAAGTCACAAATATCGGCCGCGTTTTCCCCCTTACAAACGGGCCAAGTCTATATGAACGTTCCATGTGTATTGGCCAGTCAACTTCCAACTCATTTAAAAGCAGGTTGGTGACACTTTGTTCACAATTTTCACCACGGGTTTCTCCTATGCCTCCAAAGAATAAGTTGCATCGCCTGTTGCGTGTTTCATGGTCTATCGA
Source organism: Ruditapes philippinarum (assembly GCF_026571515.1). NCBI lineage: Eukaryota > Metazoa > Mollusca > Bivalvia > Venerida > Veneridae > Ruditapes > Ruditapes philippinarum. The sequence continues at coordinate 277,969 of NW_026854271.1, forward strand.
CCTATATTCTAAGTATTTCAAACGATTTTCGTATGAGATAAGTGTGTCCTCTATGATTTCGACTTTACCTTTGAGCTGTAGGCAGTGGTCAATTTTCCCCTCTATGACCTCGATTTTGCTTCTACTCGAGCTATTTTCGGCAAACATAACAGAAAGTTTATCATCAGTAGATAAAAGTTTATCAATCGACATATCAGTGCTGCCTGTACTTATTCTCGGACGTTTAGAACGCTGCACCTGTCTAAAAGTCTGGTCATTAAATACATGGTCAGTTTGACTTTCTCCTTGTCATTGACTGTCTATACGGTCAAGTAGATCAAACCGGTTTCTGCTTAAAATGTCTGAATATCTCGGCTTATTATGAGTAGCTTCAGGGGAAACATTAGTATTGTTACTCATTCTTACCATCTATATCACAGAAAGTCACTTGAATTTCGACAAGAATAGTGTATTTTTAAAAATATTTCAAAGCAGATAAACAATGTCAGCCATCTTTGTACTACCGGAAGTCAAAAAATTGGTCCATGATTAAACTATCTTTTAAATGAAAACCTATATTGATCTGTTATTACACAATTTCAAAGCGAGTGAATTAAAAAAATCGTTTTTTGTTGACTTTGGTCGGTAGGTAGTCTATACTTAATGAGGCTTCATCCGCCCATCAAGGCACAAAATGCAGCTTTACACAAACTAGTCACCAGTCACGCCTTTAAAGGGTTATTTTTGAAGCAGTTCGCGAAATGTGTGCCAGACTCAACTCAACTCAACATTTTTATTTCGTAACCAAAGGCATCCGGGCCAAAATATATATCAAACAAATATAGCAGCATTTGAATCAGGCTATGTCAATATAATATCAGTATTTATGACATTAATTTCAACATAATAGTAGCATCTACGACATTGCCTATTAATTTCAATATAATAGCAGTATTTATAACACTGTCCATCAACCCCAACATAATAGCAGTATTTATGACATTGTCTACTAACAATATAATACCAGTATTTATCACACACCCGTGCCGACTTTGCGACTCCGCAAAAAGTGACACCGCACGGCCGTGTGTAACACCGCACTTTGGGGTCAAACGCACTTTGGGGTCCGACCCCAAAGTGCGTTAAACTTCGCACCGCACTTTGGGGTCCAACGCACTTTGGGGTCAAAATCGAGAAATTGACCCCAAAGTGCGTTAATATGCTACATATCAACGCACTTTGGGTTCAAGAGGTCTAAAGGTGTCATCTGAGTTCTGCTTAAATACTGAGTACTGACTTATTTGCGATCTGCGACATTGAAATATTTGAGGTGGAGTTCAAGATGGCGGTCAATACTTTGATGATGCTTCAGTGATAAAAGTTTCATTAATTTTACCACTTGAAATATCTCAAAATTGTGTTCATATAACAAAATTACGGTGGCATAAAAGTGTTATTTGCATTTATTTATAGTTTTGCATACATATTTTTTTTTTAGTTTTGCATACAATTTTTATTTTAGTTTTTCGTACATATTTTATTTTTGTTTTTCGTACATATTTTAGCCAATCAAAACAACCTTCACATCTCATAACAGCCCATAGTTGAGCATAAAACTAGCACAGTGGTTTGGTCACATTTCGGCCCATTTTTGGAATCGGTCCAGTCGTTTTCGGCCGGGCAAGTCTGGTTTCGACAGACCCTTTTCGGCCCATTTTTTAAATTATGTTTTTTTTTATATAATTATTGTTTTTTATCATTATATACTATTATATTAGAGTCTATTTGGAAAGGGCTGTTGATTGGTGATCAGTTATTATATTATGAATATGCACCACTCAAACCCATCCCCTGAGAATAGCGGGAGGGGGGGGGGGCATTGACTTTAAACCTAGCCGACCAGTGGTAAAAGTAATCTTCGCCCTGCAGGTCAAAGGATTAAGACTTGGGTTTCATGTCCGCTGCTTATCTCCATAAAGGATTTTCAGGCACCTTGTGTAAAATGTTAACCACATCGAGACAATATGCAGAACCTTTCTTTGGGTTACCGCGGATTATTTATAGACTAAAGGTGTTGTTATTTTTTTTGATACCTCCAAAATGAAAATGTTGGTATTTGCAAATGGCATTTGCAAATGGTGTACTGTAATTTACAGATGGCGAAGTGTTTAAAAATGGTGTTTTACAAATGGCGTAATCATCCAAACCTCTAATTTGCAAATGGCGTCATGTAAAAATATGTACGAAAAACCAAAAATGAGATATGTACAAAAAAACTAAAATAAAATATGTATGCAAAACTAAAAAAGAATATGTATGCAAAATTAAAAAAAGTATGTATTCAAAACTAAAAAAACATGTACGACAAACAAAAACTAAAACACAAAAACAAAAAAAATATGTACGAAAAAATAAAAAAGTATAAAAAAAAAAAGATGCAAATGTCACTTTTATGCCACCGATCAAAATACTCTAGTACAGAAATTGTGTATTCCTAAAATTAAAAGATGCTGCGAAAAATGTCCCGTTCTGTCAGTCATTTACTTGATAACTTTTGGTGCCATATTGAGCCCCATTTTAAATATGTCGGGAATGAAATAAAATGCAGTTAATATTTTTTTTCCAAAGAACTATAAATATACTCTGTTGCAATGTTCTGGTGAAATATCAAGGTTTTCGATCGGACTATAAATAGTGATTTTTACAAAAACATTATTAAGCTTATCAACAAACTTAAGGGTTTTTGTAAGCTCCGCAACAACCGTTCGCCAGAGGCTTTTTTTTTAATGAGAAATTTTACATAGAAAGAGCAAACATGAATTTCATAATGTTAAAATAATGGTATCAGAGAAATGTAAGATGCTTGTTACCTGAATAAAGTAGCGATAAATGTGAAATTATTTGTCATAAAAGTAGTCAAAACAATGTGGTACTTGACTTCCATATAAAATACTTATTCACTATAACTGTACTCATCATTGCCAAAAAGCAACAGATGAAAAAGATGGTTATGTGTATTTGTTGGATAATATAGAAGAACATCAAAATAAAAAAGCTTTTAAGAAAAAACAAATAAAAGCATAATGGGCCTTTAAAAAGTTATTTTTAACCCTCGGGGGAATCGATACCCCACAATCCCCTCTATACCCCCAGTGAGAATTTTACATTATTCTGAAGCTCCGCTCTTAATGTACGACTACTTAAATAGTTGACATTTTTAGTACTGCCTGTACGGACTACTACTTAAATCCGCATCTACACCTAGTCAAGTTTCTTATATGTCACATTTAGCTAAATAAATGGCTCTTTCAACATATTATCAGGCACATTTTTTACTGAAATGTCTTACTAAGATTGCCCAGAATTTATACCTTTGTCTATGCTAAGACTATCATATTTCTATAAAATGTGTAAATAAAAAACGGGAAAATAATCCATTTAGCTTAAATCAATAGAGTTAACGAACGGTGTACATTCTTTTAAAATAAATGAAAAATTTGTGAAAAAAATATAATAATTGATACAAATTCATTATTAGGTGATATATTTGGTGAAAGTTCTTCACTTACTAATCAAGACCATTTAAATCCCTATTGATACTACTATAATCCAAGGCACATGTTTTGCGTCTATTTAATATCTTGATTTTTGTTTGCCATTCGCTTTGATTACAATAGATTATTTAAAACATAATGAACATTAATTTTCTATGACCCAAAAGTGCGGTCGTTTGCCTGATGTTAAAAAATGCATATGTACCTGTTTAACGCACTTTGGGGTCGAAATTGGACCCCAAAGTTCGTAACGCACTCTGGGGTCGGACCTCAAAGTACATAACGCACTTTGGGGTCGGACCCCAAAGTGCGTTTGACCCCAAAGTGCGGTGTTACAGCCGTGCATATATTTCGACGTGACATCATTTCCGTCATACAAACATAGTGTAAAGACGCACTAAATGTTAGCGTTACATGAGTACGAAAAATGAACCCTCCCACTTTAAACGGTCTTCATTGTGGGTATGTGATAAAGACATGAATAAATTCGTGTAAGTTCATTACTGAATTCACCAAACTCGTCTCGTCAGAGGCTAACATAATATAATTTTATTCAACTCGCGCAATAAATTCAGCATTGAATTTACACTCATTTATGACATTGTCTACTATCTTCAATATAATAGCAGTATTAATGACATTGTCTTAACATCAGTATAATAGCAGTATTTATGACATTATCTACTAACTTCAATATAATAGCAGAATCTGCTAATGACATTGTCTAAACATCAGTATAATAGATTTTATGCCCACATAAAATAATTTATGTCATTGCTCTGTCCCTATTCTCATTACTGTACAGAATATTACGGGTCAGGTTTTAGCGATTACGGGTCAGGTTTTAGCCAAGTACGTCTTAGCCAATCGATATCAAGACTTAAATCATGTGATGTTAATTAACCAATGATTACATTAGATCTATCACAAAGAAATAATTTTGGCGAGGAATGATTCTCGCCTTTCTGTTTACTAAAATTTATCTATTTTTGAAGTCATAAGCTTTATTTAAAGTGAACTAATTACGTATTACTATGAACAGTTATCTTATTAATCTGCTGGAAGCGAATTTTAGGGACGGTGTCCCCGGTTTCATATTCAATTTCGTGACGAAAATGGCAATTCATTTCACGGCAACACGGCAGGATATCGTAACAGGATACAATTTATTATCAAATGAACATTTCTACATTCGTTATTAAATTTCACCTCATTTGAGACTCGGGAATTTAGACGATTGTAATCCACGATATGGATTTAATCTTCACAGACATTTTTGTAGAAATGCAACTTTTTTGGGATAACTGGACCAACGGTACACGCTTTGAAAGTTTGAGACATCATCAGTCAGGAAACAGTTGTGCCGGCCTTTGGAACTAATGACATTTACAAATCAGAATTTATCCACAAAACGTTGCTCGTCATATTACAGATTTCGTAGATACCATTCTATTTACGAGTCCTGAAAGTTACCATTGTTCAACAGTTCAAGTTTTGTACAAATGCCAAAACAAACATACACGATCATACTTATGGCGAATAAATGGTTAATGGTTGACATGTCTAAACAACATTTACCTGTTTACACCAGATGGATGCCGCCTGTTTACTCTGATCAGCTACGTCTCATCAATGAGATAAGAACAGCAGCTTGGTCGCCGCCCCGAAGCATTTCATTTGTCAGACAAAAGATAAGTATTTTGTTTACTATGTCTTTAAGTTATATTGTACTAAAGTCAGTATTTTACTGCATTGTATGCCTGCCCTGTTATACAAACTATGAACAGATGAAGTCTAGGTTTGTTGCTTTGTCTTCACAAATTAATATAATAAGCTGGTTATGACTCGAAGTAGATCTACTTAATGAATTTATCAGTGAGTAAATTTCTTTATATTTATAATATATAAGGTTATGCATTGCCGGGTTTGTTGTTGGTCATCAATTATTCTCCTAACGCTAATGTACAAGAATGCAGTATTAATCAGGCATAATTTTTCCTGGACACATCATTGAAGTTCTATATTAGTCATGCTAGTTATCAGTTATTTCCAATTCATTTACAGTTCACACAAACTTCTAATTAGAGTAGATAATAGTACATGTTGATTTTCTGCTAGTCTACTATACATTTGTACACACATCATCATAGCAGTATTATTTAGCAACATGTTAAGTAACAGTCCAGATTGGAGCGATTTAGCCTTATTTCTTTTTAATTTTACATTTTTTTTTTGTTGACTCCAACTAAATACAGTTAGTGTGATTTAGTTTATAATTTCCATACATTCATGTTCACTGTTTTAGTTTTTCAGTCATTGAATTTAAGATTCAAAATTACTGTTCTGAATTCTAATTTTGAATTTATTCTACTATACACTTAATCAAATTTTCTTAAAATTTACACTGACCTGAACTAATTTTCACTGGCCTTGGACCAGTGTTAAATTCTATGACTGGTTTTACAACAGTTTAAACACGATTACAACACAAGGTTATAGTTTACAGTCCGTGTTAGTTGCATTTATACATATTCTAGTATACATGGCTTAATATATAGTTTTATGTCTGCGTGACTTAGTTAACATTAAGTACACATTTTCAACACAATATAGTTGACGATCCATGTGAGTGTGATTTTGTTTACAATTATACGCATCGTATGATAAATGACTTGGTTTATACTCGATGTCTGCTTGATAAAGTTTACAGTTCACACATAGTTTTATATTACATGTACATGTAAGTGTGATTTTGTTTACAATTCGCACACATCCCATGATACATGGCTCCAGTTATAGACCATGTCTTAGTGATTTAGTTTACCGATGATACACATGGTTTAGTTTACACGCATATTTTCTACACATGGTTTAGTTTACACTCCTGGTGAGTGTGATTGAGTTTAGAGTTCTCGCATATCCAATTATACATTGCTTAAGTTTATATACAATGTTTGCGTGATTTAGTTTACAGTTCACGCCTATTTTCTACACATGGTTTAGTTTACAGTCCATGAGAGTGTGATTTACTTTACAGTTCACACTTATCATATTATACATGGCTTAGTTTATAGTCCATATCTGCGTGATTTAGTTTACAGTTCACGCCTATTTACACATGGTTTAGTTTACAGTCCATGTGAGTGTGCTTTAGTTTACAGTTCACACTTATCATATTATACATGGCTTAGTTTATAGTCCATGTCTGCGTGATTTAGTTTACAGTTCACGCCTATTTACACATGGTTTAGTTTACAGTCCATGTGAGTGTGATTCAGTTTATAGTTCACACATATCCTATTGTACATGGTTTAGTTTAAAGCCCATGTCTGCGTGATTTAATTTACAGTTCACACTTATTTTTTCACACATGGTTTAGTTTACAGTCAGTGCGAGTGTGATTTAGTTTATAGTTCACACATAATTATCCTATTATACATGGTTTAGTCTATGATCATGTCTGCTTGATATAGTTTTCAGTTCTCGCTTATTTTTTCACACATAGTTGAGTTTACATTCCGTGTGAGTTAGTTTACAGGTTCTATTATACATGGTTTAGTCTATAGTCCATGTTTGCATGATTATGCTTATGAATCACGCACAATCTAGTCAGAATTAATTTAATAATTAATTACATTTCATACATTTAGTCTACCTTAATGACAAAATAATTCATATTTTTCAGATGAAACGGCCACAAATTCTCCTTACACCTGTTATTCAGGTCCTCTACAAGGAAAAAGCCAAACACCAAGAATGTCCAGTAAATCCTGCAAAAACCAAGACTAGTCGAGGGAGCAATCATTATCGTTGAATTAATAGTGCAAGCGGACCTGGGACCTAAGACAATGCTTTCATCAGTACATTAGCAGCCTTTCATTACATGTTTCATAGGTTTCAAGGTTGAGTCAGATAATGAATAAACTGATGTTGGCATACATGTTTTACACAGCTTCAAGGAAATTCATATTTATTGCCCAAGACAGTTGAAATAACATAAGAAGTAATGGTATTCAGATTGCTAAGCTAATAATTACACCTTTTATAAACCAAGTTAAATATTCATTATGCTTGCTAAGCTAATAATTACACCTTTTATAAACCAAGGTAAATATTCATTATGCAAGAGGGAAAAAAAAAATTATATTCATGGCAACCGTCATAGCTTCTTCTCAAAAACTTACACAGTACACCCTTCAAGTAGATTCTGTACTTGTCTTGTCAACTTGGTTTAGTTACATGCCTTGCTATTCTTTCAACATACCATTATTGTACTAGGCATTGCTTAGTTTACACGCTTTGCCATTTGTTTGTCTGTACTTGTCAGCTTGGCTTAGTTTACACGCCTTGCTATTATTTCAGCATATCATTGCTGTATTAGGCATTGCTTAGTTAACACGCTTTGCCATTTGTTTGTCTGTATTGGTCAGCTTGGCTTAGTTTACACGCCTTGCTATTATTTCAGCATACCATTGCTGTATTAGGCATTGCTTAGTTGACACGCTTTGCCATTTGTTTGTCTGTACTGGTCGGCTTGGCTTAGTTTACACGCCTTGCTATTATTTCAGCATATCATTGCTGTATTAGGCATTGCTTAGTTGACACGCTTTGCCATTTGTTTGTCTGTATTGGTCAGCTTGGCTTAGTTTACACGCCTTGCTATTATTTCAGCATACCATTGCTGTCTTAGGCATTGCTTAGTTGACACGCTTTGCCATTTGTTTGTCTGTACTGGTCAGCTTGGCTTAGTTTACACGCCTTGATATTATTTCAGCATACCGTTGCTGTATTAGGCATTGCTTAGTTGACGCGATTTGCCTTCATTCATAAATTTTAATAGTGTGCATTGCTAAGTTTAAATGCTTTGCAATTTGTTTTCAAGTCCCAAATTATGTACTGTCTTGTCAGCTTGGCTTAGTTTATTTTATCCATTCTGCACGGCTGATGCTTTAATTTGATATGAAATTGGATTTTAATTGTACATAGATACATTGTCACATCATGCCAGAAGTTCTTTTTCAAATTAATCATGTATGGGAACCCTACTAGCCCGCGCAAGAAAAATGTCCAATATCTAGTCAGGAACGACAGCCTTTATAAAAGGCCGTGGGAGATTTCCACATCATGTCTTAAATACATAAAATAGATAAATACAGAATCCCCAAAGAAAGCCCAACACGGCAAAATTGAAAATGTTGCAGGCTCGGTTTGATTGAGCCTGTTCATGGACGGTACTGGAAAGTGCAAGTTACCGTCCACGCCCCCTAGCACCGGCTTAAGCAGAATTCAACATTTAAACATAAGTTTTTAATTAATCTAGGCTACAGTTTTAGACTTTAATTTTTCGTAATTTAAGATCTGTCGGTATAAGGCAGCAGATCTTTATATATAGAAAAAGCAGTGAATTACAGCAAACTGAGTGCCATTACAATCTTTCAAATTACTGACAGTTCAAGGCTGCAGTACGTTGGACATACTGTAGGTTACAGTTTTCCACTTTTATTTTGGTAATTTATGATCTGTCGGTATAAAGCAGCAGTTCTTTAGATATTATAAAAAAAGACAGTGAATTACTGCAAACTGAGTGTCCTTACAATCTTTCAAATAACTGACAGTTCAAGGCTGCAGTTTTCTCCTTGCTGACGGTGCAAGGCCTAAGTTTATTTCTTTCGTGCCATAATAATGTGTATGACGGTATTCCTATTCATGTATACCTTGTGGCAGATATGCACAATTTGGCTTCATTAAGGTTTTATAAATCTGACAGTACAAGGCTGCAGGTTTTCATAATTAATCATACATATAATTTCAGATTGAGTTCATGCTACTGCATGATATTAATATCACTAGTTGAATGGATTTATGTAAATGTTATAAGTACATTTGTACTGAAGGTTTTTATGTATTATTGTAGAAATGTTTACATTCACATCTTGTTCAAAGGTCTTGTTACTTTATAATTTTTTGGAAGAGTCTAGTCTTGTATAGAAACTTTTTCTATTTATCCTTAATTAATACATTAATTTATATTTTTCATGCAACAATCATATAATGAACAAATTAACATTAGACACGTCAGACTCACATGTATTTAGATCAAATGCATAAATAAGGTTTAATTAGATATTTTACAATTTTGATTTCAATTCTACATTAGGTCTTAACTGATAATTTGAAAAACGTATAGCGAACAAATTGACATTTACATCTATTTTGGTCTAATGCATTTTAAAGGTTTAAGGAATAAATGATTCGAAAGAATTGGCATATCCGCTAGGACTTACGCAAATTGAAGATACTAACTGAAATTCAACATGTCACATACCTTACATAGGAGATGTGTATGTTTAAATGTCTAAAGTGCCACGCACTGTTGACATACTCCAGACTATGCATTAAAGATTTTAATTTACAATCTACTAGCCCAAATTCCAGTTTTGAATTCATACTACTATATATTTAACTAAATTTTTGTATATTTTTCACTTCATGAACTAAGTTTCACAGGCTAGGGGCCTGTGCTAAGTTTGATGACTGCAACTTGGAAGCCACGGCCATGCAATTTTGGCTGTTCACCATTGAAGGATATCTGGTTGCTGATACAATAATAGTCCATTCCTAATTTCAAATTTAAAAAGAATTTTTTCTAGTTTCATTGTCATTGATGACTAGTATATCTTGTAAAATTTTTCCATTACACATAATTTGAAACTTCTATAAATTTGATTCATGCTACCTCTATTTGTTACAACCAGTTTAGACGTTGACACAGCCCTGATTATGCATACTGTCGGATGTCTCAATAATACATATATAATGTAATTGTTATAAGTATTTTCACAGCTAATTATTTGGTCTATTAACTCAGTTGCTGGTTTACAATAGCATATCCTGTAATGTGCCTGACAGTTTAAGGCTGCAGTCCACATATATTTAAAAAACCAGTCAGGATCCATTTAAATGTTAGACATTAATTCTACACATATTATAATATTGTCATTAGATATATGATTTGTCGTAACATTTTTGTCCTAACATGACTTGATTAAATTAATGGTAACTGCGGCAAATTTAGCCCCTCTGTTTTAATCCTTATTACAGGTCAAGCTCATCCCTAGTCAAGTCTCTCTGGGTGGCGGAAGGTTCCCTTTGTGGCGGTTTTTACCTCCCAGTTTGGTTATTTCGATACAAATATGAACATGCCATGTTTGTTATTATGTAACATTTGTCATGTTTGTTATTATGTAACATTTGTCATTTATGGCATTTAATAAATGCCCTATTTCATTCAACCTAAGTGTTGTGTTTTATCTCATACCAAACAAGTTCGTCTTGCCAGTTATATTTGCTTGACCTGGACAATACATAAAATAGATTTTATGCCCACATAAAATAATTTATGCCATTGCTCTGTCCCTATTCTCATTACTGTACAGAATATTACGGGTCAGGTTTTAGCGATTACGGGTCAGGTTTTAGCCAAGTACGTCTTAGCCAATCGATATCAAGACTTAAATCATGTGATGTTAATTAACCAATGATTACATTAGATCTATCACAAAGAAATAATTTTGGCGAGGAATGATTCTCGCCTTTCTGTTTACTAAAATCCACCTCCTCCAACTCCATCCTCCTCTTTCAATTTTTGATGTTGATATAAATACCATTTCATTTATTCTTAATGAATCAGTTGTTTCACTTATTGTTTATCTCAATTTTTTGTGCAACTATTCATGATATACACTATATATATGTATATAATATTATGTATATTGTTCATGCAAAGATTTATAAAACTAGTCGATGTTATATTATCTCTTTCAAATATTTTTCTATTTGTTGTCATAAATACTTATGATCTAGTCATATATAATACACTTATGAATGTATAGAATGTTTAAAATATTTTCCAAGGATGGAGCCCTACATCAAGTGGTACTAGACACAAGATAAAAGGGCACAGGTTTCCAAACTATGGTTTTTCCTGGGCGAGTCGACCACGATTTGGAAAATATTTATTTTTTCTGGTCAATTGTTTTTGATCAGCAATCCATTTTATTATATTTATGTAGATGGTTTTTGGTTCAACTTTGTCAGCTTACATAACTTTTGTTAAGATTGTAATCTATTTGAATTACATTACAATGTTATCATAATCTGGCGGTTTTTACCTCCCAGTTTGGTTATTTCGATACAAATATGAACATGCCATGTTTGTTATTACGGTTTTTACCTCCCAGTTTGGTTATTTCGATACAAATATGAACATGCCATGTTTGTTATTATGTAACATTTGTCATGTTTGTTATTATGTAACATTTGTCATTTATGGCATTTAATAAATGCCCTATTTCATTCAACCTAAGTGTTGTGTTTTATCTCATACCAAACAAGTTTGCCAGTTATATTTGCTTGACCAGGACAATACATAAAATAGCAGTATTAATTTTATGACATTTTCTACCAACCCCAATACGACAGCAGTATTTATGACATTGTCTATTAACTTAAATATATAAGCAGTATGAATGACATTGTCTATTAACTTTAAATACATTCAATAAGATAATAAATATATGTAGATAATTTTCAAAGAGTTTCATCATTACAAGTTGATAATAAATTATAGAAGTTTTCTAAACTAGTACCTGAATTATACCAGCTAAATATATATATACATTTCTAACATCGGTTTATTTACAACAATAGGAAAATGCATGCTATTCACAATTGTACTTTCTAAGCAAGTAGTACATAAACGATCATTGTATGAAATATTTATATGTCTGCCTACCTCTATGTATAATCTATGGCTTGAACATCTAAACTTTGTTAAAGCAATTTTATGTTTTAAAGGCTTATCAATAGACAAATATCGTTCAACATTAATGATTGGTTTATACAGAATTTATTTTAGTTCGATTGTGAAGGAAGCTATAAGCTTATAGACACACTTTCGAATCCGTTCCTGGAACCAACCAGTACTGAGCAATGAGTGTAAAGTTTCTTGCTCAAGGAAACAACGACTTGTCCCTGACGGGGTTTGAACCCATGCGGCTAGCGATCATGAGATTACTAGTCCGACGCGTTAACCACTCGGCCATGCCGCCACTCAAAATATTAAAATGATTATAATGATGACAACGACTTGAGTTATTTATATCCCTAAGTTGGGATCTACAGACGTTCTCGTTAAATAATAAACTATTAAAATAAGAAAACCACTCTTCTGTATTTATACTATTGGTTTATGCCGTTTAAGAGTTTTCCAAAACAAGGTAGCATTATCACTTGCATTGATTAAATCTTGCCTACTCAAGCCAAGCTCTAGATTTGATGATCGGAATTTCCTAAGAGCTTTAAATTTCACAGATTTCAGGTAATCACATTTCTCATCCAACCATGGTGGTTGAGAAGATACGTATCTAAAAGTTCGTATTTTAACTTACTAATAAACGTGTCAAAGAATTACGCCATATAAAATTCTGTAGATTATGATAAGAATTATATTCATTTTTCGACTGCTTATCATATTTCGTGTTTAACTCAAAAATTCCTGAAGTAGGAAGATGATGTGATTCATCCCTATTTAAAACCTTGAAATCCTTAATATATGAAAACAGCCATGTAGATGCAATCATGTAATCCACAACACTTGCACCATCATTAGAAAAACATGTAAATTCTCCATTTGTATCACACGAAAAACGACCATTTAAAATGTGTACATCAAAACTACCACACATACTTACTTATGATTTTCCGAAATTATTACCTCGATACATTTCCTTATTTTTCCGAGGAATATCAAAATTGCTACAATCATATTCAATATTATGAAAAATATAATCTAGTGTATTATTTGGTATGTTATCCAAATAATCTTATGTTTATGTCTCCTGCAATATATAACATTAATTGCGGATAATCGTAGTATATAATATCTTAGTGCTCATACATTGTATCTACGCCATTTTTAACATCAATATTATCATAAAAACAAGACCCTTCAGGTGATATATAAGTAAAATACATTATATAGTATCATCACATTGAAAATAGCTTGATAATTTGCAAAATAGACAATACAGTTTTCAAAGTGATCATAAATACACTGTATAAAGGCTACTTTTAATGAATACACTTATACAACCGCTATTTCCTATAAAAGCATTTGGCTTTATATTTCTAATAAATATGACTTAAGAAAATTATCAAATTCCCCATATTCTTTACCCCATGTTTCGCACTCATACCATAATCTGCATGCAAACTGCCATGTGTATATATATTCTATTTTTGTCTAAGTGATTAAATCATGTTGTTCTCATGTATATGTACTGTAGAACCTGATTGTAAATAAAAGTATATGTCTGTCTGTCTATAATATCAAATTTGCTGAAAAAAAACTAATATTTTAACAATTATTTGTGTGCATTATCATTTTGTATGGAAGTCAAAATTTTACATTGTTTACAATTTATTACCATAATAAGACATTAATATACGTTAAGTGCAACTTTAAATAGTTTTTAATTATTTTTCTAAAGAATTAAAATATAAAGAGGCATAAAGTGCCTTTAACAAGACTGTTTTATTTAAATCTTTGTCGTTGGTATTTGCAAATATAGAATTTTAAAGCAGCTGACCTCCAGAAGATATCAGAAAAACTGCCGTCTTGATAATATTTCAAAATCCCCCCTCAAAAACATTATATAGATGAAAGAAATCGAAATGACACTTCAAAATGTTCATATTTTAACATTATTGCTCTGAAAACAAACAGTTCGCTTTTCCACCAACGGGAAATACGTTCTTTTATTATACCACGGAATTCTTTCATCGGGTTTTTTTCTAGTATCACGTGGTCGTACAGGACAATATCGCGACCTATGCTCCGGAACGCGCGGAATCCGGGATAAAGGGATACGAATAACTGCTTTTGTTTTTATATTTGTAGTAATTCATGGCACTAAAATTATAATTGATTATATATGATGACCAATTGCTGTTGAAAATCAATTAAAATGGGTTTCATTAACAAACTGTACTAGTTCACGTTTGAAATATTTATTTCACCGACATAGGTTTCAATACATCTTTGATTCGGGGAAAAGAAACCCACTTTTTCCGACCCGGGTTGTGAATATTTTAGGGTACACAAAAACCCCAAAAACGGTTATTAAGCAAAACATACGCGCCCCCTTTTTGGCGGGGAATCAAATTTTAAATTTAAAACAAAAATAATTCAACGAAAATTGCAGAATAAATCTTTTTATGATAAGGCTGTTACAAAATTCAGTAACAGAGAAAAAAAATGGTCAAAACTTTTGGGTATTCCTAAAAATTGCCAATTACCCCGTAAAAAACCCGCAACAATTTTTATTTGGGTTACTATAATATTTGTATATGCGATATTTATTAATTAAAAAAAGATCGGCCGGTTTATGACCCTAAAAAAGCTATTTGAAATATAACCCCGCCGTTAGCCCCTTATTACGAAAAAAACCCCCAAAAATTTTTTAAAGAATTTATAATACAGCAAGCATCATTTTTAGAGAAAAAAAGTAAGAATTCTTCATGAATCGACAGCAGCCGTGTATATTATTAGTTATATAAACGGTTGTTTGTATATATAACCCGAGCCGCAAGGCTAGCGGCTCGGGTTATATTTACAAACAGCCGTTTATATAGGGCCATATAGCCTGTCAACAATCTTTATAACTAATAATATAAACGTCCCGATTATCCAATGAAAAGTGACGTTACAAACGTGCAGTATTATAAAATAAGTTATAACTTACTTAAATTAACTGTTAACTTAGATTACCGTAAGTTATCTTCTAATACACAGTAGTGGTTGTAATAGTGAATGTTTTACTCTTTTAGTATCTTCTACATCATTGTTTAATTTAGTTAATCTTATATTAATATATATATATATATAATCTTATATATATATATATATATATATATATATATAATTATATATAAATATAAACATTGTAGTGTTGAAACTTATAAGGGAGACAACTCAACAAATATAACTAACGTTTATAATGCAGTGCAGATTTACCTTCCTTATATACATGCACTACCAGGTGCATATTTCCCAATACCACATCCAGTGTTTTTTTTTAACTCTTATTGCAATGATTTTGCGACTTATGTCCCAACTGACTTTCATATGATATGCAATACATCATGATTCGTATAAAGTCATATTCCTTTCAAGATTTATAGAGGATTATGATACACAAGTAATATAAAATTGATCCTTATTTTGATCTGATTACTATTGTAAGTGTTTGGAATTTCATCTATTTTATTCCAAAATAGAATTGTTTCTTTGCATGTCAGCACAATTTTACATTATGGTTATGTACCATTCAATTCTACAAAATACGATCAATTTTAGTTGTATAAAACAATGAAAATAAAAACAGGATCACTTAATCCTGATCTTTTCTTAGTGAACACAGGGCCAGAGTTGAGCCACTAATGTACACATTTAATTGCTTAATGATACCATTAGATAATAAATATTTCAACATCTGCAGTGGTACAATCACAATTACATTCTAGCTTTAACATTATTGTAGAATTCTCTGTTAATACTAGGATAAGAACTAAACATATTAGTCATTAACTGTGAACAAACCTGCCTGGTTGTCATTTACATATTTTATTAAATACAAGAAATTCTAAAAACAAGTTGGGCACATCTAAAAAAAGTTTGAAGGTAATTAAGGTCAGGGGTGTATTTAAATATACAGTTTGTTTGGACTTTAAAGGCACACTATGCCTCAGAAATTCATATCATAAAAATCTTTGGAAAGGTCAAATTTGTGTTAAATATTGCTTTAATATGGATTTAGAGCATGTTAGATATAAAATACCCAGCAACTGAAGAGAGTAAGCCTTCAAGCTTTCATAAGCAATATTTCACTCTACTCTATAAATACATTTGAGCCGCGTCACGACAAAACCAACATAATGGGTTTGCGACCAGCATGAATCCAGACCAGCCTGGGCATCCGCGCAGTCTGATCAGGATCTATGCTGTTGGCTATTAGTTTCTCTACTTGTAATAGAGTTGGTAAGCGAACAGCATGGATCCTGATCAGACTGCGCGGATGCGCAGGCTGGTCTAGATCCATGCTGGTCGCAAACACACTATGTTGGTCTTGTCATGACGCGGCTCATTTGCTTACATAAATACACGTTCTATACGCGTTTCATATCTAGCCAGTCACAAATGAGAAAAACTTATAGTCTGTAGTAAGTTGTAAATTTTTGTGTTTTTAAATGAATTTTTACCTGCCAAAGTATTGTGTTTCTATTTGGATTCAACAATACTGTCAACCCCATATTGAAATTGATGGAAATAAATATCAAACATAAGCTTATAAACTGTTGATTTTTTACAATACAAAGTATATACAGAGCTGTCCTACTCACCCTGGCATCGGCCTCAAGATTTCCGATTAAAGTTTTGGTGCAGTAAAATAGTTTTTACTATAACTTTTTTCATTTCTTAAGGTATCAACATCAAATACATGTTCCTTTTTATCAACCACATTTTATGTGGCAATGTTCATAACTCTAGGGGTAACATTTTCAGAATTATCTCCCTTATCATGAAGCATGTCTTTTGTGATAAAGCTTTTAACTCTAGCACCAATATTTCAAGAATTATCTCCCTAAGAACTTTAATATTTCCTTAAAAAATGTTATTTTTTTACTATAACTTCTTTATTTCTTAAGGAATCTATTCCTTATCATTGCCCTCATGGTGTGTGACAAGAATCTGTGCAGAATTATCCCCCTTTAACTTAGATTTTATGGTTTTTTTTACTATAACTTATTCATTCACACGTGGTCGAGGGGTTAGAGTCGATGACTTCTAATCCAGTTACCTCTCTGGCGTGGGTTCGATCCCCGGGAAATGCTTTGGTAGTTAAGCGCAGAGGAAGGTAGTCTAGTACTGGTGTAACTCTCCAGGAACGATGGTTAGGAAACTACCCGCCTATATGACTGAAATACTGTTGGGAAAAGGCGTAAAATGAAACAAACAAACAAACAAAACCTACTTCAAATATTTGTTACTTATTATCACCCATATGACCCTTGAACTTGGGGGTATAGAAATTGTTAGGTTTTGCTCTAACTTCTCTATTTTTCAAAGAATTTACTTAAAATTCGTTATAAATATTTCTGACAGGTTATATGGCCGTATATAAATGGTTGTTTGCGACATAACCTTCGCCTAGCGACCAAAGTTATTTTTACAAACAACCGTTTATATAGGACCATATAACCTGTCCAAAATCTTTATAACTAATAATATCAACCGGTTGAAATATGAATAGGAGATACTACATTAAAAACAGAAAAAAATGGACTACTGGGTTGTGATATATTTATAATGTAAAGGATTAAAATTTGGGCATAAATAATTATTATATGTAAATGGAATGTTACACTGCAAAGAAACACACGGCACATAAATGTTTGTTAAAATAATATTGTGAAGAAGAAACTTCAACACCACACCTCAATTAACAACCCCGCACCGCAAATTACTCAGGTTTTAAGGAAAGAATTTTTTGATATTGTAATAATGAAGTACAGTGTCACTGAACTGTTGCTTTCATCATTTGGATTCCCGAACTTTGACATTTATATTAACAGCTGAAGAATTTTGTTCAAACTGTTTCAAAAAGACATTTTGCACAAAGTAAAATCCAAATCTTTGAAAAAGCAATTTGTTCAATAACATAACAAAATTAATCAAAATTGAACAAGATAAATTTTATTCCTCATGAGGTGAAGTGTCACAAAAAAAGTTATATATAGGACTATTGCATAGTTATATAATTATATATACGAGTGGAAGTCAAAAAATATCCGGACTTTTGACTCGTTCTCGAAAACCATTCAACATTTAAAAAAAAGTCTTTCTACTCTTTTTCAAAATATTCTCCACCTACGTCTACGCACTTTTGCCATCTTCGTGGGAGCTTTTGTATTCCCGCTGTGAACCATGATGTAGACCTATGTTTTAGGTACTGTGTAACAGCAGATATCAAAGCCGCCCTGGTCTTATATTTCTTTCCAGCAAGCAATTTTTTCAGTTCTGGTAACAAATAAAAGTCACAGGGGGCGAGGTCTGGGCTATAAGGAGGGTGAGACAACAATTGCCATTTGTAAGAGTTGATAACCTCCACTGTAGCTGCGGCGGTATGGGAGGGGGCGTTATAGTGAAGAAGGCGGACATTGTTCTGTGCAAACCTGGGATGCATTTTCTTCAGCTTTTCTCTGAGATTTTTCAGAATTACTTCAGAATAGTACTTGGCGGTGACAGTTTGACCTTTTGGCATGAAA